>NC_086155.1:152445869-152745869 GCF_035149785.1 Candoia aspera | reverse complement strand
GACTGGTTGCAAAGTTACTTTTTAATCACTGTCGTAACTGCCAATGGTCACTAAGCAAGTCAGTCACTAAACAAGGACTACCTACACTTGACTCAAAGGAGTCTTTACCTTTAAACCTGCTTAGGATTATTCTGCATGTTTTAATTTGCCAACTTAGCTACAATTCTGTATAATATTACATTTTAAATGTAAGCATTTTCCCTGCCCTTCTTGTGAGACTATCGCTCTATTATATATTTTTTTCCTTTTTGTAATATACTAAGCACAGTTGATTGGAGTTACCAAATTCACATCTGTAATAGTGTTTCTTGGATACTGAAATTTTACAAGCCTTCCCCAAAGGAACTCTAAAACATATGAGGCATTGAAATTCATATTCTTTCATGCCAAGATTTTGGTAATTTGAGTATTATCAGCACATTGCAATGTAGTCATTATGCCAGAACAGGTTTTTCTGGTTAAAAAATCTGATATCATTGGCCTGGATAAAGGACAAATTCAACATTATGTATTGTTGCTTCCTACAATTTTAATTTTCTTTTAAACATACCATATGGTACAATTCAATGTTTTGATCTGAAGAAGTAAGAACAACTTACTTCTGAGTAAACATACATAGATTCCAGGGCAAATTTGTGAACTCTCCCACATTAATTTTCTTATCATTTGCTCAAATAGACTAGGGTACCTGAGCTGGACTGCCAAAAATTCAGACAACTACTAGATGACAGCACAGAGATAAAACTGCTGCTGTCTATTGACTGTTCAGATTTTTGCACCCAGATATGGTAACTCTAAATATGTGTTAACACTCAGGGTTCAAAAACACAATGCTGTTGTAGTCTTCCATCTTTTTTGCAATGTGGTATTTAGAAATTCAGTCTGAAATTTACTGTATACCTTTCTGTCAAATACCTTGTAACTCTCAATACTCCTGACCTTTTAATTTTCTTTTGCAACCATTATCTTCAACAGCGCTTGAAACAGAATGCATCGTAGAAAGTTACCTCCATGCAGCAGTTACTTTACTATAACTGCAGCTTTCATTCAGTACAATAAGTCATCTGACATCAACCAACCATTTTTCCCTTCAACTTAAGAGTTCCAGATCTCTTATATTAACCAGTAATTTAAGAGAACTCTGCAGTTTTGAGGAGGAAAAGTCGAAAACTTCTTTGCTTTTTCAAACTTTTTTTGAAAAAAAAAACCACAAATTACCTGTTTAATCCATTTACAGAAATACAGTATAAAGATGCAATGTTTTTTGTGATTAATATTAATAGCTTTTCAGTTTCATGCATTCATGAATAGATGGCAATATTGGAAAAGCATAGTTACCAATGCATTTTAATGCAATAGCTTATGTTTTATTCATAGCGTATAGAAACAGAAATGCCCTTTCCTAACAAATAGAAAACCACTGGATACATTTTTAGCCCTAATGTCTAATCAGGCTTCTCAACCACAGTAACAGTTCTATAATTATTATATTCTCATTAAAACGCAGAGACATCCTTTGATGAAGCCACAGGTGTCAAATCAGACATGTAGATCAACATAATTCAAGGCTACAAAATGTAGGCCTAATTATCAACTTTGTGGGCAAAACAGCAACAACTTTCAGAACTCAGATCAAGGTTTTCAAAACAGAGCGGTTAAAACAATTTGCTGTTTTGTTTTTTGTTTTGTCCCCAAAATCTATTTTGTAGATCACAGCAACTTTCATGGAAAGGTGATTTATAAGAGCATGCTACTTCAGTGGAGAGGTTCTTCCAGGGTTATAAAGAAATCCAGAAATGGAGGTGCTACAGAGGGAGGTGTCAACAAAAGCAGTGCTGTTCCGTTGTAAGTGCTACTTCTTTTGTATGCACATTGTAATATTGCACACAGATACAAAAGGGTGGAACTTGTGTTAATCTAAGAAAGTTGGTGGAAAATTAATAGCCCATTACTATCCCTAAATCCTCTGTGCCTCACCCCATATTATGCAGGGCCGCTTTCCCCTGCTCCAACTTTCCAGCAAGGGTTACTGAAGTTGCAGGAGCCTTCAGAGGAATGAAATGGGATTCCCCCGCCCCCAAATATCTTCTACTCTGGTTTCAGATCTAAACCAGGGTTTTTCAAACTATGTCCTACAGAACCTTAGGGAGATACATATTTTTCTCACCCTTCAAATTTCTGTAAATCTCTTGAGAATCTGGCTCTGCTCCCAGGCCTGGATTGACGGTGTCTGCGGAATACCTGTTTTTTTTGTCATTACTGTAGTTCTGTCTGGGCATTCATGTTTTTTTTTCCCCTTTTTATATTATGTATTCTTTTAAGTTTGTAAGCCTCCCAGAGTCTTTTTTGGAATCAGGTAGCCTTGAAATCAAATCAAATCAAATCAAAAATCAATCAATCAATAAGGTTCCATGAGAGATTAGGGGGGCAAAAAAGCATATTCATTTGAATGCAGCCAATTTTCTATCACTGGAGCTTTGCCTCTTGATCAGGGGTACAGGCATTTTTTTTTTTAATTAACAGGTTCTGTAGCCTGAAAAAGTTTGAAAATCCCTGAACTTAACCATAGCCTATGCATGATTCAGTCTGGATTCTATGCCAACTTAAGTTTTTGAATTGTCTTGTGAATCCCCCCCTCCCAATTTCACTGTCAGTACTGAAAGCTGCCTGGCACTTTCCTCAGGGATGGTGGATGCACTCTGCAGTCAACTGCTGAAGTTAACTGTCATGAACCATGCCACACTGATTTATCTCCATGATACTTCACATTACTCATTTTAAGGTGTAAAGGTTGTTAAGCCACCTTTCAAAGAAGAGCTACTGATTTGGGCTGCAGAAATACAATTAACTTCTAGATGGCTCAAAAGAGTCAGGGGGTTTCTGTAACTTTTTCATTCTGCCCAGCGGCTATCTAGATGTTTGTAACCAGATAGCATGAGAGATTTGTATGCGTGTATGCAGGAGCTGCATCCTTTTCTCTGTTATTACAAGGAGAGAAATACAGTTATTTCCAGATTCTGAATAGTTAATACAATTTAGTTAACACATTAGCAGCAAACCTCGCCCATCAGCATAGACATGAAGATGCAGTGGAAAATACTTCTTTTTTCACTGTGAAAAACATATGCCCTGTGTTCTAATTAGAGATCTGGTAATTACTTGCATGCCTGACCAGTAGCTGCAAAAATGATAACTGAGTGTGTGCAGTGTTTTACTCAAAGAAATTAGCATTTTGCTAATGACAAAATAGTAATTTGCTGGAATACATTTAACACTGAAGGTCAAGATGAAACTATACACTCACTATTTATCTGCCTTGATATACAACAGATAAAGGTATTAATGAAATATTTTAAACTGAAGCTTGAATTCTTAAAGCTACATCTACTTTATGTACCCCTGAAAATGTAGGTTCTGGATATAGAAAAGTGAATTATGGCAAAGATTCAAGCTACCATACACACAACCTTCTCCCGCAACATACACATCACAAGAAAAGCTCTTGCTTAATCAACAGATATATACTGAAAAAGGTAGGATGTTAAGTTGAAATCACTCTGAATACCTCAATTTGCAAGATTTTTTTTTCATTTGTCACTCAGAATAAACAATCTTTTGCTAAATAGTGATCACATACCACTCACATTGACATTTCTAAAAGAAACAGTATAGCTGTCAAACAAATCCTTACAGTTGCATGTGCACTGACATATCAACTTTTTAAGAAATCCATTCTAGACCAGTTTGTGAATACAAACTCTAATTCATATAATAATGCCAATAAATTCTAGGAAATAATGTTTTTACTCTGTAATGCAAGACCTGAACTTTCTTTCCTACCTTTAAAAAAGAGGCAATAAATATCCCATGTTTGAGCATCTTAATGATGAAACAAGCTACAAGTGAAATCTTTTTTAAAATTTGGAATTTGAAAATTGAATTGATGAAGAGAATGTTGAAAAAACTATTTGCTTGGCTTTGAGTCTCATCATGATGAGTACAGTCTGTATCATGTTCCAGGCACATCCCAACCATTGTCAATACAATCATCTGCTTTTGGAAAAAGCTAGAAAGGAAAAGAAATTAAGCCTCAGGCCAAAGATTGAAAAACAGTATAAGTGCCTTCTGAATCCTAGAAAGCATTTCTTGGACTCAATAACAAGTCATAAATTGTTGGGAGGTGGCCTGAAAAAGAATTGCTGCAATAATTATGCTCTGGCTCATTAGACAATTAATAATGCATGCTACCATTTTCAACACCTAAATGTTAAGCTTTCCCAATTCATACTTAACCCTCTGATTAAAATCAATAGGGCATACAAGGGATGAAGTTTGGTTGCATCATGTCTCTGCAACTGAACATATTTTCAGGAGATAAATTAAGTAATTCTGAACTGCTGTATATTTGTCCTAACAGTCAGAAATCACACTGAGACGAGGAGTAGGTCTCTAGTGTTTATTACTGCTACATTAAACAGAATCCTAACAAACTGAAGAAGCGTGGGAAAAACCCAGATAAACCCTGAAAGTTAAGGTGGGTCTGATCTGTGTCTCTTTGAATGGCTGCTTAATTCCTCAGTACTACGCATGCATTTTCCCCCGTGGATAGAGGCCCCCTCCTGCTCGCCATCAGTACTCATGACAATATTTCAAACTGCTTTGTTTAAAATTGCAGTGCAGACACAAGAAACGTGGTTGTTCTAAACGTTGGTCTGGTTTGGCATATTCACCTATTACCCTCAAACTTCCTGATAACTCCACTCTATGCTGCCCTGGTCAGACTGCACCTGAATACTGGGTTCAGGATTGGTTACCACAGTACAAGAATACTGAGGAATTGGAAAGAGTGCAGAGAAGAGCAACAAAACTTAAGAGTAAGGTAACACAAGGGGTTAAAAGGGTACTGTGAACCTCAAAAAAGGGAAAGGAACATGGAAGGAGAGCTTCACGGGGACCAGAGCAAGCTCTTCCTTTCCCTTTTCTTCTCTGCTTCCCACTGGGTTTTAAGGCAGCCTGAGTAGCCAGACCACACCTGTATGGGAAGAGGATGCTTTCAGCACTTGGGTGTGGATGTAGATGTGGATGTTGAGAAGGGAGACTGCAGTCATGGGGGAGAGCAGGGGAAGAGCAGCTTACAGGTGAAAGAGGAAATGCCAAAACACAGCCAGCTTGGTGCAGCGGGCAGCAGGCAACTGGCAGTGGAGAAAAGCAAGCGCAAAATTCAGATACACAAGCAGCTGAAAACAGAGCAAGTGGCAGAGCCCGGTAGCCAACTCCTCCAAAAACCCAACAGCCGGCAGCTGGTAACAAATCTTTCTCTGCCAGCCAAGGTCTGAAACTCTAAAGTCCCTGTAACAGTTCAGGATGGCAACCACCAGTACTTGGTTGAAAATGGAAAACACCAAGCAGATCTAAGGTGACTTAATCATGGCTAAGAGGTGGCTATATTCCAACTGAGAAGTCTCCCCCCCTACTCCCGGCAACAATCCACATCTGAGAGCAACCAAGGACAGACTAACTAAGCTGGTTATTTTATACAGGTCTAGGCAATTCAAGTCTGCCTATAAAGGAGGACAAAAGGGAGTTTATGAAAACTCACAGTAACTGTATGTAAGAATCCTTAAAATTAGACACATAGCACATATAGAAATAGGTAAATAGATAGTTGTGGGTATAATAATGGAAGGAAAGAGAAGAGGACAACCAGCAGCAAGATGGATGGACTTGGTGGCAATGAGTGCACTGTTGGGAGACTTGAAGTAACAGGTTAGGGATAGATTGTCATGGAGAAAATCTATGTGGTCACTAGAAGTCGAAAATGACTTGATGGCACTCAATCAATCAATCAATCAAGGTATAATAATTAGGATTAGAAATAAGTAGGTATCATAAATTTTAATTAATTTGAAATTAAATTATTTTAACTCAATTTTAATTAAGAGGTTTTATTTTTATGTAATAAAATCTCCTTTGTAACAAAGGGAAGATAAAAACATTCTTTTCTCTAAAAAGGATCCTGTCTCACATGCACATGCAGGTGCCCCAGTTGGTATGCTGCAATTATAGCTCTGCCAGAACTTACCCTCTTCAAAAACAAACAAAGCCTTTGTCACTTTATAGTGACTGTTCCTAGAACTGCAAATCATAATTAGGTGAGGATTTGAAGTTATGTCACTAGACATCATCCATCAGTGGTAGAAGAATGAGGGAAAGATCCAGCTCTTATGGCCAGATCCAGATCCCTCAGCATTACTGAAGAGAAGGATGCTATGCAAAGGCACACTTTCCTATAGCAATTGAGTTATCAAAACTGTCCTAGATTTCCTACCGCCCTGAGGCTCCTACTTATTAATGCTTATTGGATAAATTAAACACTTAACAGAAAGCTGAAGAATTAGGGTTAGGGTTAGATCAAACTACACATTCAAATTGGAACTTAAAGGTACAAGGTTATTTTAAAATAACAATTGGGGATTAATTTGTGTTGGGCCTATTTATAACAAGGTGAACTATGATTTCTGAGTTATCACTTCAACCAGGCTACCAGGCCTAGAAAAGCTGTCTTCATTGAGTTTAAAGCTGGGGACAGGGTGCGGGGAGTCTCATAACCATTCCTAAGAAAATTCCTGCTAGGCAAAGACTAAACCTCTCCTCTCTGCCTGGGGTGAGAAGAAATCTCAGGAAAAAAAAATACATTCCTGTTTTAAAAAGCAAAAGTCTTAGCTGCTAACTGTAACTTAGTTTAACGTAGCACATATTTGACGCTCAGATTAATATTAATGACACAGAAATAGAGGTGGGTGAATCAAAGGGAAAGTTCTATATTTTTCCAGAGTCACCAACTGTACAAGCTGGGTCAAATCAATTATATTTTGTTTGGTGTTTGAGGATCTCTATAAAACAAAGTCACGGTACATGGAAATTGCTGTATACAAAGGTCTTACACCAAAGGTCTTGCACTTAAATGTAATCATATAATGAACAGTGGACAATTGTTTTGCCAGCAGGTTTGCTTGTTTCTAGCTGAGGATGACAGATGATTATGACCTATTCAAAGGGAATAACATAGTTCTGCTTTGCACTTCAGGGAAAATATACAAATCATGTTTCTAGTTAGCAGCACTGACAGCTTTTCTTTTTTCTCTTGATGTTCCTTAACAAAATATGCACTGCTGTAAGAAATACACACTGGCCCACGTCATATTAAATATGTTTCACTGCAGAAGTGTTTTCTTTCCCAGAATACATTACAAAGATTAATAAAAAGAGTTAATCAGTCCACATCTATTACACATGTAGGGGACTCTCTTATCACATTGTCAAACATTTATTTTAGTAAATTCATCCTGACGATCTATTTATACGTTCACACAGCTACTGCATTTCAAAACAAATGCTTACTATAGCCCAGATTATAAATGATTACTTTTGACCATATGCTCAGGATTGAGAGATATCCGTTCTGCGTGACTTTGAAAATGACAATGTAACATATATAACACCTAGCAAGGAGGCCTTTTGCGTCATATTTTCCTATCTATATTGTCTGATGTTGAACTCAAAATTACGGAGTAGTCTATACCAATATCTTATTTCTATTTCTATGGAACTGACAGTGTACTGTTGGAAGGTTAGGTGAAGGCTACCTCTTTATACACATCAGATTGATTCTGCAGTTTCTTTGCAATCATCATATATTTGGAGGCCACAGAGAAAAATCAAATCATAGTCTGCCTACCCTCCAAGTGCAGTTATTTCACAATTATCTTACCCTCCACATTAGAAACGATTCTTACTAATTTTTAACAAGATGCCATTTAACTGGAAGATATATCTGAAGGCCTTGCAAACATTTGCAGGAGCAACAAATTGAACATAATCTGAGTTGTACAGTATTCTTAGAGGCAATTTCCCTCCTGCCTCCTTCGGACAGTGTGAAAACGGCATTGTTTCCACAAGGAGCAATCACTGAGAAACAGATCTGCTCATGCAAAACCATTTTTAGCACTGTAACATAGAAAAAATGACACAATCTTATGATTCCATCTTCAAGCCGATGTTTAGATAAGATTAATTGTATGTTAAATATACATTTCTAAAGAGGTAGCAAAGAATTTGATTGCATGGCAATAGGCTCTTAGGATGGAGTAAAGAACTTATTTTGTCCAGGCAAAAGCTGTGAGAAAATATTAAAAACAACATCTGTCAGCAGCACCAAGAGCTGCTGGTTTCACACCATAACAGAATTGATAGAGCTCTGTGTATTGCCATGGCTACTGCTAGGATATCAGTAAATGGTCCAATGGGAAAAGAGCTGGTGACAAGTGGAGAGAAGGGTAGCTAAGTATTAGTTGTGGAGAAAAAGTAGAAAAGATGCCTGCTACATATACTACTTATGGGCCTCACCTTAGGCATCCCCTGGTTTCTCTGGGAAAGGTGCTAGATTATATGGTCCTTTGGTCTGATCCAAAAGAGATCTCACATCCTTTCTCTGTTAGAGACTTTTTTGCCAAAATGCACAGAAATGCAGCACCTTTTAAAAGTTTGTTATTGTACAGTACAGACCCCTCCAACACACACAACCTATCTACACTTGATGTTTATTTACCTTGTTGGATTTAAGTTATTAGAGCACTTCCAATTAAAGTCATAATAACTACTGTGTGAAGCACTTTATGTGATCACTCACTTTGTGTTACACCAGAGGCTTTTCATTCTAATTATAATGTTAACAAGTTGGAGTGAAAATGGGAGTATACAGTATTTCAGTTTAGTAAACATCTGGAAGTTTGAAAATTGAAAAGAAGAATGATAAAACTATACTTAGCTTCAATGTTATTGTTTGAAACACTCAACAGCTGATTAAGAGAAGCTAATGGGCATCGAAATGGTACTAACAAAAGAGACTCATAATTCCTTTTAAACTGCACTGGACAGTAGGCATCACATGTAGATCTATTGACTATCCTTTGGCATTTTGAGCAAGTGTTTTGTAGCAATTAGAAGTGATCTCTGCTACATGGGTCAAGTCCAAATTTGAACGTCTGAAACATCTGAGAAAAAGTATTTATAAAACATTTCTATATTCTTAGACAAGTTGAATTTTCAATAAGCTTCAGTAAAGATAGAATAAACCTACACACACACACAATCAAGCAGTAACAAAACATTTCAGTTCACTATATATAGAATAAAGCCATTTATTCTTTGGATAGAGAGTAACTGCCAATAAAAGTACTTGATATGAAACCACAAGTAATATAAAGTATTTTTAAAGACCAATATTCATTTTTATCAAGGAATAGGGTTCTTGTTCTAAAAAATGTGTATGGTTATTTTTCAAAGCAACTGCAATAGTGACTGTATAATTTCCTTCCAATTAGTAAGATATTGTATGACAAAGAATTAGGCTTGACAGCTTTGCTTTACAGAGTTATCAGAGTTTGGCATAGGGAATGAAATTAGCTGAAGTAGGAAGCAGAAGATTCCTTAGCCTTAACTCCATATTTTTTTTAAAAAAGTTAAACTTAAAATTTATTTGAGTATTTTGACAAGGTATATAAGCAACTGTGCTGATTAAAGCCAAGTATTCCACCATGAGACACAAGCTTAGAATTTTTATTTTCAGTTTTTAAACTGAATGTTAAACAGCCATAGTCTTAAAAATGAGTAGCATAAGCTTGATTGCTATGGTAATCACCATGGTATCAATCCTCCAAGCATCACCCTATGGCTTATCCCTTGAGATCTCAACCCTGGAGACATGGTCCTTTCCATACCATGGGACAGTATGAGGGATGACATATATGATTAAACATATGACAAAAACCATTCTTACTTTAAATGCTGACCATGTTATGCATAATTAGTCTTCCCCATTCAACAGACAGACAGCAAAGATGTCAAATGCATGTTCAACGTTAGTAAGTTAATAAAATATTAATTTAAGGTTTCTTTTCAGCTGCAGAAACCAAATATGTAGCAAGGGTTTTGTAAAGTAGCCTAATGTTGTTTAAAGTTAAAAAAAAATGCCATTAACTATGCAGCAGCCACACTGGCCAAATTATTCTGCTAATGAAGCAATTTACAAATAGAATCCTGAGACTGTCATATAGTTAAGATACAGGGAAAATTCCTGTAAAGGAAAAATATTTATTACCTTTAAAGCAACATATTGGACCAATATAATGTAATGTAGTACCAACTGGACCCAGAGATCAAAAAGTAAATGCTACTTCTAAATTTACTAATCATATTAAAAAAAAAAAAAAGGCCAGGGAATTTGTAATACTTCTCTTTATCAATTCCATTTTGTAAAAGAGAAATTCTAAATTATTTTCTTTAAAAAAATACTGCTTTTTTGAAAGTATAGCTACTAAAATATGTAACATCTCAAAGTGTATTTCCCATGAAAGATTTCTACAGCTCAATATTTATAGGTTTTATTCTAAACTGAGTTAATCCCTGCTGAAGGGAGGGAGGGAGAGAGGGAGGGAGGGAAACAATGAATGAATGAATGAATTACTTTGGCCATAATGGTAAAATTGTTTTTAATTGTAAATATCAGTACTCAAAAGAGAAGTAAGAGGGCTTTTTTTTACCCAACTCAAAATTTATCCTGTAAAATAACTCATCTGCTTTCCTGAATTTTCTTTTTAAGCAGAATAAAGATAATAAGAGACTTTGAAACCCCAACTCCCACCCCATTCTTCTTCACAGCCAAGCAACTTGAATGCATGCACATAACACAAATACATGAAAAAGTTCTTATCTCTGAAGATCACAGGTATAATTGAATTCAATAAATAAGTCTCTATTTGGAAATTCTACAGAAAAAAAGTTAACAATTTAGTCTGTCTTTTTTTCTAATATAGTTTTCTGTTCTTGCTCTCTCTCTGGAAGTTCTATAGGACTTTCACTGTTTTCCTCTTGTTCTTCTTCAGTGCCTTCATCAGTTAGATCCCTGCTTGTAGTTTCCTTCTTAGATGCCTCTGCTTCATCTGACCCTCCCTCAGTGTCAGCAGTGCAAATCCCGTAACACATGATGCTGATGACACCCAGTGGTAGACCAAAGAGAAAGCAACCAAGAAGTGGGGAACTCTTGAAAACAGACTGTTAAGAAATAATTGACCATCAGTTATATTTTCGTAACATTCTGAACAACATGGGGACAATGTTTCCCACAACTTCCATACACTTATATAATAACACATTTTAAGAAGAATCAAGGTATGGAAAACATCATTGACTGTCACACATAAACTTTAATGAAAGAAGTGGGAAGACTGTTGGGCAGGGTTTTTTTGCTAGTATCCTTACACCCTTTTTCTTCCTGCCTCATGACTCATCCTTTGGGCAACAACAGGCAGACAGAGTAGAACTAGCAACGTTGCTAATGCCTGGTAACTTAAGGAATATGCACATGAATGTTCCAAGAAAGGTTTCAGGGAAAGCCTGGGTGGTTCCTCCCCATTTTTTCCTTTTTTATACATTGCCTCTTCTACCTTCAGAACTCTGTGTATTATACTTTAAATAGATCCATTTAATTTTTGTTAACAGGAATTTGCAAGGTGGTCCTTTAAGGCACATACATGCGAATGTTACTCTTTTGGAACTAAAATTTTAGATCTTATTCCATATGTGGAGGATGGCCTAGACTTAGATTATTTAATATTTTAAACCTCACAGTAGAACACAACGTAGACATGGAAAACTTTGTTGAGGTCTACATAATAGTGGTTTTATGTCAGCTAGTGTTTTTGGAGAGCCAGCATCAACATGAATGTTTTTGTGTGCATTCAATAGAATCCAAAACAATTGGCATGGCCATAAAAAATATAAGCTCAAAGTACATAGGTATATATGTGCAAGAGGAGAAGAATGGGAAGGAAACTGCACAATTTGAAATAATGTAAGCAAATGCTCTCCCTTGTCCAGTATAATATCTAGCAGCACTCAGCATAACAACTTCCAGCAGCACAACATCCAACTGAACACATTTTGTAAGTAATAGGAATGTCGGCCAGTCACAGAAGGAAAACAAAATTATAATAGTTAGATGTTATGTTCTCTGGGGGAAGAACAGACAAGGGAAGACTGATTTGGGTAAAAATCTCCACACTCTACCTGTCAATTATTCAGATGTACTATGACAGATTCAGATACTATCCCATTACTACCAATGACACATTTTATATGCCAACAGGTTTGTTTCAAAAACAAGATGTAGTGTAACCAAGACAAATCCAACAAACTTAATAATATGATCGAATGAAATCTTTCCGGATTCTTTCTGTGTTTAGCATGAGATGCAGCTATTTTAACTTGATGGATACAAATACTGTATAATACTTTACGTACTCCCACTGTGGACTTGGCATCATAAATTATTCTCTTGATTCGTTGAAGAATTCCATCTCCACCATATGCCTGAAATTTGAAAAATAAAATGCTAAAGCAGCATCAGCATTATTTATTTATATTTTAGTTTTCAATTACCTTATTATGCAATGTCACCTTACCAATACTTCCTTATAGAAATATTGTTTCACTGAAGGAGAAATTATCTTTTCCAGAGTAGGGGATTCTACCTTATTCCTGCACTGAGCAACGCAGTTGGACCCAATACAGCCTCTTCCAAGTGTATGATTCTATTATCCCACAATATTTACTGTATCATGAATGTTGTGATATGCAGATATTTTCATTATTTTCCCTAATTAACTTTTTTCCCCCTAAAGGAGATGCATTACTTTGCCTAAAAGAGCTCCCCACACCCCAAGTGCTGTTATTTAGAAAGCCTAAAATAGTAGTAAAGTTATTACAATTATGTACCTAAGTGGGTTTCCCATGTATCTTTCTTGGAGAACCTCTGCTCATTTTTTTCACTCCTTCCAGCTCTCCCATCACCTCAGTCTTATTCCTCTCCAACACTACCAAGTTCTTTCCATGACTCAGTATATTATAATCAACTACGCTATAGACACATTCCAAATAATGAGGTTAGCAACCCTCCAAAGATTCTGAATTGTTTTTCAAGTAAACACATTTAAAGATACCTTCAAGCAAGACAATTCAAATGTAGTAAGATAACTAATGAACTGCTCTAATATTTTTGGCAATTTGAAAAGCTGCTGAGATTTTGAATAAATGTGCAATACTTACTTCTGCTGTGCCTTCCAAAATTTCATTAATGAACTGGACCAGATCTTCAATGCTCTCTATTGGTTTATGAGGTAGGAAATATTGTTGATTGGATGTATTCAGGACAACAATAGTGGGGATTTTCAAATCACTGAAACAATAAAACTGAACAATTCAGAAACTGAAAAATAACTAGTTCATTAATAAAGACCCGAAAGAATGAGCACACTGTTACCAAAATAACTAGGCAGATGAGGGCTTTTTTATCATATTACTTCTTACTGAATCGTTATGGAATTAAACTTGGGACTGATAGGTTGGTTTAACTTATTTCTTACATAACTATAATAGTTATGGCTAATTAATCTTCCATTCCAAAGACTCTAAAGTATTCTTCACAGTTCTGTCTAGCATTCCATTCTACTCAACATCCACATTAGTCCGTTAGGACAAACCAATCATGCATTAATTGTGCTACAAACTAATGGTACTGTTGTCTTGCAGTCTTATTATTTACCCAGTGAATGACTCTGATGAGAAATTAAAGGTATTATAACTGAATCCAGAGAACACTAAAGCAGTGGTCAAAAAATTACAGGATATAGTACAGGACAAAAGCCACAGCAAGTATTGATAAAGTTTCTGTGATCTCCCTTTTGCAAGTTGTCATTACAACTTATTACTAACTCTTAATTCCGAGGGAGGTGTGTGTCTTCTGTAGTCAAGCACAAAACAAACAAACAAAAAACCTGGGTGGCCTTCTAAAGGACATACATGATCTGATATTACCATTGGTAGGCACAGTGCATAATCCTTAAATTTTACAATACAAATAAATGCCAAATCCTTTTCAGCTCCTGAAAATTAGCTATTTGATGCTGCCATCTAGTGGAAACACATTTAAATAAAAATGTTAATATCTTTGTTGTCTTTATTAAAGAGTTTCATTGAAAGACACACTTTTATTCTCCATCTAAAAACATTACAAAAAGCTTTCAGAAGAAAATGACAACAAGCCATAAGTCTAGACAAGACTAATTTTGACACAATCTACATGTCCATTTTCCAGATGCAAAAAGATTTTAAGTCACTATTACCCCAGGGAAAGAACATGAGGAATCAATCCATTTTCATTAATGCAGTGATCATACAGGATACCTTACCCTACACTAACCAAAAACAGTTTTTCAAAGGCATATATAGCATTTTTGTATCTTAGGTACTGGCAAACCAATTTACAATGTATAAAATAATAATTTTTGAAGCAATAAAGAATTCTATAGATATGCTATTAAATAGCACCATGCAATCTTTAAAGAATGGTTTTACTCACTCCATTAGTAAACTATTAATGTATTCATTTCCATCCATATAGCCAAATTGGAAGTTTCTGTTAAAAAGCAATTCACAGAATTATCCATTACAGAGATCTTAAAATAAATAATGATCTTCGTAAACAAACAAAAAAAGATGACATCAACAAATCCATTTAATGAAAGGAAAATCCAAAGAAGGAAAAGGAAGGAGGTTCAATTTTTAGAATATCAGGAGCAGATGAAGACAACTGATTGTCTAAGATTACATCCTCAAAACACACTAACACAATCACTGGTAATAGGAGAACGGCTGAGGAAAAAAGCAACTAAGGATTTGAAAATGAGATAGCTGAAAATGTAGTATTATATCCCTCCACCTGTATGCAACTTTTGTTCTAAAATTTGCTTTACAACATGCACTGGGACAGTCCTGATAGCAGATTGACTGCCCCTGAGCTTTGGAAATCAACTAGGGTAGGTGAAGTTATTACATACCTCTAGCCAGCATTCCTCAACCTTGGCAACTCTAAGCTCTGTGGACTTCAGCTTTGCTGGCTGGGGAATTCTCGGAGTTGAAGTCCACACAGCTTAGAGTTGCCAAGGTTGAGGAACACTACTCTAAGCCCTTGCTCATTTGTCTCATAATTAATTATAAAGTCAGAATGAGACAATCTTGCGATAAAATTCATGGGCAACAGCAACATAGAGCTCTGTAAGGTTCTGCATGTAGGTCTCTCTGAACTACTAAACTATTCTCAAAAGAGCAGTGCAGGACAAACCTTTAGTACTGCACTAAGGATTTGATAGCCAGATCTCAAAACTAAAACAAATAAAAGGATCTTACTACTCATGATCTATGATGATGATGATAATGATGATGATTTATATGGCCATCCATATCAGATAAGCAACTCTGGGTGGCTAACACAATAAAAGCATCAATACAATAAAGGATGCCATAAATAAAATGCATAAAAGAGAAATGGCCACCAAGGATAAACCAATTAACAACAAATACATTCCCCCCATGATTCCTACACCTGAGAGAAAACAGCTCTTAAGAGCTTCACAAAAGGCCAGCAGGGTTGGAGTAATCTAAGGTTGGGAGGAATGGTGTTCCAAAGGGCAGGTGCTGCTACAGAAAAGTTGTGTTTCCTGGTCCTGCCAGATAACAGTCTTTAACTGATGGGACCTGGAGTATGCTCCTTCTTCCAGATCTGATGGGAGGGGTAAAGACAATCAGAGGGAGACAGTCCCTCAAATAACCTGGACCCATGCCATGAAGGACTTTGGAGATGACAATCAGCACCCTGAATTGCACTCAAAAACCTATTGAGGGCCAGGGCAGCTCGTGAAGCAAAGGTATAATATGGGCATACTGATCTAATGCTGTAACATGGGCATACTGATCTCCTGATTATTAGACAGAAAAATTACATGAAATTAAACCAAATTGTAATACAAACAGCTTTTTTTCTACTCTTTTGATCTACTCCTCCTTTTAGGGGGAGATGGGCGGTGATAGAAATGTGAATAATAAATAAATAAATAAATTTCTATAGCAATTTATAAGGTCTTAGCAGATAGCAGTACCTAGTCTCAACAGAATAATTAGCTTACCATAGGCCCTTACTAGATGTGTTGAGAAAATGGGGAAAATGTTTTGTTTCAAACCTTCAAACAAACCACTGCATCCCAGGTTAGCTTCCCTCTTTTTCCTCTGCAGCCTCCACTGCAGCATATCCCATTGGTTCACCATTTAACTTCTTCTGTTCCCTCCCTCCTCTCAATAGCTGCTGTATAAGTCCCATCTTGACATATCCCACTGGCCCACCCATTTTCCATCCTCCCAGTGCCCTTCCTCTCCTCAGCCACCAGTAAAGTCAAAACATGATACAGCTACTGACCCACCTACCTCCTGTTCATATTAGGGCCTTCTCTCCCTCCCCTTGACTAGCATCACTAATGGCTCAGCATGGCATATCCTGACAGATAAGGTAACTATTTTATAACAAGAGCTGATTTGTAATTATCTGCTGCTGCTGTTTTATGCTCTTCATTTTTTAACCTTCCTGTTTAATAGACTTTTTCATATTTTTTCATGCTGTATATTATTAGCTGTTAGCTGCCTTGGGTTACACTGTAAACATTATACGGAAAAGCAGAATATATTTTGAAATGCGTACATAATTTTAAAATGCAGAAGACTGCAAATGTTTACATTCCAATCCAATCCCTATTTATCAAAATTAAACTCCACTATATTCAGTGGACATTTATTTTCTAACATGAGGATTCTCAAATAAAAATATCTTACCTATTAGTGATCACAAATTTCTGAGTAGCTCAATAAAATCTACCAGAATTGTCTATGTAATGCACATAACAGAAGATGCAGAGCTAGAATATAAAAATAATAAATTGTAACATAATTACCTCTGAAAATGGCTTCTGTAATTTTTAGCCACTTCCTGAACAATAGACTTCAACCTGTAAGAGAAAAAAAATCATAGGATTTCTACATCTTTTAAGCAATAAGACACAATCGTCAAAGTATACAAAGGAAACAAAGAACACAAGCATGAGGCCAGTTAATAAGGGATGAGGTATACCTGGGCATGACATCTGAATTCCTCTGCAAGCCCTTTTTTGCATCAAATCTCTTTTTTACTCTACTTTAATTTCAAATTAGAAAGAAAAAAAAAAACCCTCCACTGTTGTAGAATATTAGGAAATCTGTGCCAAAGAGAAACAGTGCATCATTCTTTGATTAATAGAACTGCCTATTCAAAAATGGATAGATTGCACATGTCTTGAATCTAATCCTTAATAAATATCCTCTTATGTCCCCATGATGACGACTTTCAAAATGCATTTACACAGAGGTTTTACGTGGCTGGGGGGGGTGTAATATTACAGCTAACAATAATTTTATAAGAAATACACAATTCATGCAAGACTTAAGCAGCAGTATTTGGTTTTGCAGTCATAGATACAGACAGGTATTTAAGTATGGCAGTACTCACGGAGTCAGTTGCCCATGAGACAGATTTCTAGAATAACTTTTGCTTGAAATTGCTTAATAGCTGGGGTGGTAGTCCATGTAATACTAGAAGCTGTTCCTTATCAAATATTTAAATATTTTTTTGGGGGGGGGGGAATCATCCCCTTGGCCAATTGTTCTATAAGTTGATTGGTCAGGCTACCACTAAACATTCTTCTGCAGCTCTGGTATAAAAAACAAAGGAACTCGAGGCCTCCTTTGTTGTGCTTTATTCTACTGGAACACAGCCTACTTTGACTATTCTAGCGTACAATTTCAAACAGGATTGAACCAACAATCACCCCATGTAGAATTTACCCAGAATTGGATTGAATCCAATCCTTCTCAATGCAGGAATTCAAATGAAAGTATCCCAGTAAAAGGCTGTTAGCCACTGTCTGAATGAAAACTCACTACCTCTCTGGGTATCAGGTTACACTTTCAAACTGTTCTTGGGCTTAGAAAGTCTTTTCTCCTAATATTTAATCAAAAACTGCTGTCCTGTAAATGTAAAATTATATTCTTTGATCTGCATGTTGGAATGACAGAGAACATTACTGGATCTTTCTTTTGGGTGGCATCTTTTCAAGAACTTGAAGAGTGCTATCATTACCCCGCCCCGCCAGGCTTCTCTTCTAAACACTATTTCTTCTTTCTTCAACCTCTCTTCATAGGACGTCATTTTAAGTCCTATAATTATCTTCTTTCTCCTTCCTTAAACCTGTTCCAATCTGTCTGTAACATTCTTAAGAGGCAGCGCCCAGGATTTGACACAATACTCAGGATGACATCTGGTTAATACAGAGTAAAGTGGAAAGTTCAAATATATCAGTTTAAAATAACAAGCCATAAAAAGATAATAAAACTGGCAACAGTCTCTCTCTGAAGTCTTTGTCTTGTCAACGAAAGGTTTTTTTTAAAACCTGGGCTGATTTTACTTTTTAATTCATAAATTCTTTTAACATATTTTAATATATATTAAAGGTGGGTCTACTGGTTTTTCTGACAGCTTTATTTTGTTATTTGTTCCCTTATTGTTATTTATATTTTTAAAGTGTTCTTATTATGATACTTAAATTATGGATATTATATACATAAAGTCACTATTTTAAAAAAAAGTTCAAATACTTCAATTTTAAAACAACAAATCATGTTTTAACACAAAACATAACCCCTGGACCTACCTTGCATGTTCAGCAGAAACATTTTTATCATCAATAACTGCAACAGCCACAAGTTTTCCTAAAATAAAGTAAGATACATAATGCTTATTTGTTTTGATTTATATTCTATCTTTAAGTTAGCATTCAAGGCAGCCAATAAAATTTAAAAACAAAAACAAAATCTAAGTTTAAAATACAGATTAAAATTAACAATAAAATAAATACAAAGGGCGTCTAATTTAATAACAGATTTTCAAAACACTTAGAGAATGGGGAGTGGGGCAAATACAACTCCTGAAAGAGTATGTACCCTACTTTGGGAACAGAGCAGATGGCGGCCTTTTCCTATGTACCATCTGACAGTGGAGGCATCTTCAAAGAAGCCTCTCTTTTAGATCTTATCAGGCAGGTTGTAATGGGAAATATTGAATACAGGTAGTCCTTGTTTCACAGCCACTCATTCAGCAACTGTTCAAAGTTATGATGGTGCTGAATGAGGGGTGGTTATGATAAGTCCTCATAATTAGAGCCGTCGCAGTGTCCCTGTGGTCATGTGAACGTGATTCGGGCACTCGGCAACCAGCTTGCAATTATGATCTTGCAATGTCCTGCAGTCATGTGGTCACCATTTGTGACCTTCACTGCCAAATTCCAACAAGCAAAGTCAATGGGGAAGCCAGTAGGAGGTCACAAATAGTGATCACTGTCCTAACAGTCAGAAATCACGCTGAGACAAGGAGTAGGTCTCTAGTGTTTATTACTGCTACATAAAACAGAATCCTAACAAACTGAAGAAGCGTGGGAAAAACCCAGACAGATAAACCCCAAAAGTTAAGGCGGGTCTGATCTGTGTCTCTTTGAATGGCTGCTTAATTCCTCAGTACTACGCATGCGTTTTCCCCACTGGATAGAGGCCCCTTCCAGCTCGCCATCAGTACTCACGACAATCACGTTATCATGGGACACTGCGACCGCACGGGATTCGCCTAATGATGGCAATTGGGACTGCTGGGACTGCTGTTATAAGTCTGCACAGTCACATGACATTGTGCCTTATGACTTCATCACTCAGCGACAGAGTTCCCGGTCCCAATTACCATTGGTAAGTGAGGAGTACTGTACACCCACATAGAGAAAGGTTTCTTAGATTATTTAATCTTAATTCCCCAGACAAAGGCCATGACATAATTATTTAGACAGAACCAATGGGGGACTCCCCCTCTTTCTTTCCCTCTAATTAGTCACACTTTTACATCACTTTAAAAGTGCCCTCCCCCAAGTACACAAAGAGGAGGTGGACAACCAGATATATTCTAGCAGCAATGAATCACAATTCAATCCAGATCTTCACAGCAACACTGGTCTTCTCTCTCTTCCTACCTCATCAGCAGCAGTCAAATTTGGAATTGTTCCCACAATATCCAAGCCCACACTCTTCCAATAACTCTACTTTGACTAAGCCCAGATGCTGTGCTGGTCCACACAGGAAATAGTAAAAGCAAGACAACACTAAATCACATTGCCTAACATGGAATTTTGAATATTCCACAGCACAGAATATTCCAAAGTGTCATGGTGCTTTCTTCCATACTCAGAACAAAACATTCAAACACATACGTTTTGTTCCATGCACAGAACAGTTGAAATGCCTGCTTCAAGCATAAAAACAGTTCACACCCTGTGCGAAAGGAATCTGGAGACACATCAAGTTGTTTCGGATACTAGGAAAAACTGTAGGTATTTCACAATCCAAAATAAAATGCATACTTAAAACACATTTATTTACACAGTTCTTTCTGGCACAGCATACAAGAATAAAGAAATTATTATTTTAAATTGAGATTGACATTATAAAGATATATATGATAAATTGTGAAGGACAATCATCTTACCTGTGTCTCCAAGCTCATAGAGTGTAAATCCATCTATACTAAGGTACCCCTGAAATCTTTCCCTATTTATCCAGGCTGACAAATCACCATCTTCATACTCTTTATGGAAAAAAAGGGAGAAAGTGAGAGAAAATGAAAATATGTACTTAATCAAGAGTTATCTCCTAAGCTCAACAATAGGACATAAGGGCCATATGTAACAATTCAAAACTCTAATTGTGCCCCAAAAATGCCTCCCAGAAAATGAGAGGAAATGGAACCACCCCCTCATGCCAGACTATCAATACACATTCCTATAAGGAAGAGATGCACTTGGTCACATACTGAGTAAGATATCCTAGCTCTTCCTCTGCTGGAAATAGAGAGGAGTTGTTTTAAAAACAAAGGACAGAACTAGCAAAAAGTTAGTGGAAAGAGACTGGGTAATGAACAGGGTTTCGACCTCACCAAAAGACGCTAATAAATGGCTGCAATACACCAAGAATTTGGAGGAGATCCAATTAAAGGAAGAAGAGACATTTACCCCAA
The DNA here is from genome assembly GCF_035149785.1 of Candoia aspera. Lineage (NCBI taxonomy): Eukaryota > Metazoa > Chordata > Lepidosauria > Squamata > Candoiidae > Candoia > Candoia aspera. Next base: position 152,724,784 of record NC_086155.1, on the reverse strand, counting down.
GAAGATTCTATTTCCCCAGAAACAGGTGACATCTCTAACCAGGAACTGATGTCAAGATTTTGATTTCTGTTTATCATGCTAGGCTAAGTCTCTTGCCTTTTATTTCTTACAATTTATGAAATTTAATTTAACTTCACCCTTCCTTCTTCAGACTAGGTTCAAGTATAGCATTTTTTCCTTTGGAATATATTTGTGATTTCTAATAATAATATGAAATATCTCAGGGATCTTTATGGATTCTGAGATTCTGAGAGCTTTCTATATGTAGCAGACCTGAGCCATCTTGTAGTCTTCCCAGAGCATTATATTTGGAGATTTTCTATTTACTGAGTCTCACAGGTTCAGGTAATGTACAATTGTTACAAATAAACAAATTAATACATACGTAAGCAGCTGTTGCTTTCTACAACACTGAGCGTTTGCATTTTAGTATTTAAAGTTTTAATTTTTATTTTTTACAATATATATATGCCTGAGGCAGCAGCAGACATGGAAGGAAGATCAAGCAGAGGAAGTGCCATGGCAAGACAAGACCCTGCATGGGATGTACCATCGACAGATAGCTGAGGTGGCTGACATTGGGCAATCCTACCAGTGGCTGGAAAGGGCTGGACTAAAAGACAGCATGAGGCACTGATCATAGCAGCACAAGAACAGGCACTAAGCACCAGATCCACAGAAGCAGGGGTCTACTGCACTAGGCAGAACCCAAGGTGCAGACTGTGCAGAGAGGCCTCAGAGACAGTCCATCACATAGTGGCAGGGTGTAAGATGCAGGCAGGAACAGCAGACACTGAACAGCACAACCAAGTAGCTGGCATTGTGTACAGGAACATCTGCACAGTGTATGGGCTAGACCCTCCCAAGTCCAGATGGGAGATTCCATAGAAGGTCATGGAGAATGACAGGGCTAACATCCTGTGGGACTTCCAGATCCAGACAGACAGGCAGGTACTGGCCAACCAACTGGACATCATGGTAATAGACAAGGACCCGAAGACAGTGGTGGTGATAGATGTAGCAGTGCCAAGTGACAGCAACATCAGGAAGAAGGAGTATGAGAAGCTTTAGAACTACCAGGGCCTGAAGGAAGAACTAGAGAGAAAGTGGAAAGTGAAGGCCAAAGTGGTTCCAGTGGTGGTAGGGGTACTTGGGGCTGTGACTTCCAAGTTGGGAGAGTGGCTCCAACAGATCCCAGGAACAACATCAGAGCTCTCTGTCCAGAAGAGTGCAGTGCTAGGAACAGCTAAGATACTGCACAGAACGCTCAAACTCCCAGGCCTCTGACAGAGGACCTGAGGTTGAGGAAGACACATACCACCCATAGGGGTGAGAAGGGAATTATTTTATTTTTATATACTGAAAGTTAAGATTTTGTACATTCTTTGTGAGATTGGTTTATTTTCCTAAGTGGGAAGTACAGGCAAAATCCTGTAGCTACCACTTCTCTATTCTATCCTATAAGAGAACCCACAATGATGTCAGGAACAACTCTCAGTAGCAGTGCAGAGGCGTTCAAGAGAGAGCAAGAGGAGAACCAGAGCCTATTTAAGATCCAAGAACAGGATTAAATATCTGCTGCAGATATTTAAGACAAAAGACAAGGATCAATGAAAATATAAGGAGAAATGGAGAAGGCAGAAAGGTATATCTATTTCTTCTTTCATTATTCCTGGCGCTTTTCTTTTGTTCTCCACATGAGACAAGAAAAGAGAACAAAGATTCATATAGAACTCTGTGTACAATCACCCTGCAGAACTGTGCATTAGTATGAAACTTCTGTTATAACTTATGGAGTATGCTGATAATTCAGTGTTATATTCTCATTCCAGGTTGTTCTAAGAGAGAATATATCAGCCCTGCAGTACGCTCCACTATTAATGTAGAGGATACTAAAATTTTCTAGATGACAGAAATGGAAAATGACTCTGAAGAGCTTCAGGAGGATCTCTTTAAAGAGAATGGTCAACCAATTGCCAAACGCAATTCAATTAAGCAAGTTTAAACTGATGCACATTTAGGCCAAAAAAAAAAAAGATGTAACAAAGTAACAAAGCACTAACAAGCTATGGTAAAGTGTTAATCAAAAAATGCAAATTAGCCACCAGGAGTATATTAGATGCTTGAGAATTTTTAGCAATGAGTCCTGGGAGCCAATATTTTTTTTTAAATAGCAGCAAGGGAAAAAATAACAAATTTAAGATAAATTCAAATATTTATTGTTTAAGTAAGGCTTCTATTGTATATGGAACAGTAATTTCATTTAATCTACCCCTTAGTAGAATATTTCAATGTGTATTAACCAAATCAATTAATAACGGTAATTTAATCAGGGTATAATGATAGACAATAATAATCTTGATGATTAACTGTAATTATAATGTAGCCAACCAAATGGAAGAGTTAATTTGTTTGCGTCAATAAAGAGGGCTTGTTACCTCACTCCTCTCCAGGCTTTGTCCAGGACTATAATTGTCAATAAATCAATTAATACTTCAATGTAACTGTATCCTGGTTTTCAGTTTAAACACAGCCCAGGTAGGCTTATTAGAAGCCAAGAATTTAGAGGAAGTAGTTTTTAGAACAAAGAAAGTTGTACCAGTGTCAAAATAGTTTTTTTGGCCAGAAACAGACACACACATAAGGAACCAAACTGGTCAAGATACACCAAAGCAGATTCATTGTCCTATACTAGCAATTTAAGATTTTGTTTTACTTCCCAGCATAACATATATCCCTAGGATTTCCTGGTGTCTTCTATTCAAGCACTAACCACAGCTGACTTGCTTAGGTCAGCAGCATGCTGCAGCCTACAGACACATTTATTAGTAATTCTCAGGTAATCTGCAAATAATCTAACTTGACACTGAACTGCTTTTGAATCTGTAAATATGAAAAGACAGTGTACTGCCAAATAAACATGCTCCTTTTTTAGAAAAAGAAAAAAATAAGGAATACCTATGGATACAAATATTAAGTTCCATAAACATATAACCTATCTATGATAAGAGCATATGACTGAACTTACCATCATACACAAAGTAAGTTCCATCTTTAAAGACTAGAACAGCTGGCATCTCAGGGAGTGTCACATACTGAAAGAATAAATTGAGAAAAAAGCAGAATGGTTTAATTACAAACTGCCTTTATACATTTTATACATTTTATACCTTTAGATCCTATGATTTTTGTTAAGTAGACAATACTTATTTTTAACTTCCCAGCTGTTAATAGTACAATAAAGAAAACTGGCAATAGAAGTATTTAGTCTCTCTGAAGTCTTTCTCTTGTCAGCTAAATATTTTTTTAAACCCAGAGCTGACTTACTTTTTAATTCATAAATTGTTTTAATATATTATATATTAAAGGTGGGCTTATTGGCTTTTCTGACAGCTTTATTTTGTTACTTGTTCTGTTATTGTTACTTATATTTTTAAAGTATTTTTACTGATAGTTAAATTAGGGATATTATATACATAAAGTCACTATTTAAAAAATAAAACAATGATAAAAGTATATGTTATTGTCTGTGTCCCTTCTTTTCCTTCTTCCTCTCTTGGATCATGGAAAAATTAGGCTGATTTCATAACAGGAAAAAAAAGGAAATATAAAAATAAAAATTTATTCACAGATGTACTGTACCTGGCAGGAAGCAACCCAGAATTGCCTTTTAAAAGGACAATTCAATTTTGTTTACATTTTTCCACTACTATACTAAGCAAAGAATCTAGTTTATGTATTACGTATTAAAAAAAGATCTTTAAATTTCATATAATGTATACATGTTTAATAAGGTGCTCTTAACAAATCTAGAGAAATTCCAGGTAAGGTACATTTTGGGTCTTTCATAGAATTTGGAAACTTGGATCTTCATTCTTTTTTTCTCCCAATTTTTCAGTTTCAAACTCTGAAGATAACAAAGAACTCCAGAACCCAAGGTAGAATGATCTCTCGAGCAATGTAGAGCTGAGATGATCCCTTGAGTTTGAATCAGGTTTCATAACTTCTCCTCATATAATAAAGCCTCAGGGTATACTAAGGTCAGTATAAATACTTTTAACAGAAACAATTCAGTTATGTTTTCAAATAAATGAAAACAATTAATGTTCTTTGCCTGTTTATATTAATGGGAAGCCAGCCAAAGCTATGGCCATCTTTGTAATAGGATGTACCTTTTATTTTGCCATATCAAAACATACAAAATGCACTTAAAACAAAATGAAGATGTAAGGCAGTATCAGGTCTTTATACAACCTGTAATATCAAGTATATATGAAGGGGGCTATAATTTCAACTTGTACTAATAAAAGAATACTACCTTGTTCTTACTAAGGCCATGACTAAAGGCAAAGTCAATCACACAAATTAACAATTTAAAACATATATTTTTCTGTAGTTCAGCTCTGGATACTAGGAAAACATAAGAGGCAAGAAGCACTCAGAGATACTTAAGGAGGGTTATCAAATGTTTGTTTGGGGAGGTGGTAATCAACATCAATTGTTTTCCAGGCTCAATTTAAATTGTTCTTCACCTTTAAAATCATGAACTGCTGAAAGCCTGGCTCAGCAATGATTTGTCTCATGAGCCTACCTAGTTAGTAAGATCTGCAGGAAGGCCCTTTGAGGATATTCATTTTCAGAGAGCTATTTCTCCAATCCATATGCAAGGTTGTTTGCCTACATTGCTTCCAAACTGAGCTCTCCTTCAAGAATTAAGATTAGTCTGCCACTTTCTCAGCTTTCTAAAAAGGAATTAGCACATTTGTTTGACATTTTAAATTTTGAGTAGTGGTTTCTCAGTGAAAGTTGTTTTTCTGTATTTTACCATTTTGTGAAATGTTTGTCTGTCTGTCTGTCTACTTGATAAAATAAGGCTACTATTTTAAAGCTAAACTGACCTTGGAGGTAATGTTTGGACTATTCACTTTCACTCAGTCATAAACCCAATTAATATTGGGTTGCCAGTTAGTAACAAGGATGTCACTCCCAATACTTTCATAACAACTCTATGTGCAAAGACAAAGCTGATTTCTCATCTTTTACTGTCATCCTTTACTGTCCTAAGAAAAAGAGAGACCTGTGTTTTAAATGTATAATTAAACTATCTAATTATATTTCCATTTACCTAACTTGGATTCACAGACTGCACTAAATTTGAATGTGATTTGTTTCATTTTGACTAAGAGCAATCTATAAACCAATCACTGTGGCTTAGTGTTCTATAACCACTATTGCTACAGCATGTAGAACCAATGTAAAAAATAAACTATGATATTACACAGCGTGTGAACTCAACAACCAATGAAGAAAGTTGAGGTTCTATCATGAAACATAGTTTGTCAACCAATGGCTCCTTGAGTTCATGGTGGGAGGCTTAAACACTTACTCTAACTGGCATTCATGAAGAATATTGTCAACATTAATAGGTAACAGGTATTTCTCAATGCAAGTAAGTATTCAGTCAGGTACATCATTATCATTGCTATTATTATTTTACCTCGGGAAGTATCTCTTCTGAGGCAGAAAAAAAGTATGTATAAACAATTAGTTCGGAAGCAACTTCTATGTATCTTTCCTGTGGAAATACAAATAGGTAGTTTTAACGCATTTCTCAGTCTTCATCAGCTTCCTTTGGTAACAGAGTAAGACACCATTTTAGTACTATTTCACACTTAAGTTTGCTTAGCAGATAAGCAACTGATGCAGGTCTTTTGCCTCTCCACTGAGTCTACTAAATGTCTCTGTATTGTTTATTGAAATTATAGTACAAAGGTGAGCACAGATAGAGTGATAAAACTTTTATATCTCTCCCCACTTAATAATGCATCCCTTTTCTGTCCAACTTTCTGGCATGTTTAGTAAAAACAATCTTCTGTTAAATCTTCCATCTTATATTATTGACATCTATTGTATTTCAGTATAGCAATAATATAATCAGATATTCCCACTGCCCCATTTCAATATTATCATAAATATTGCAGGAAACCACGGCATTTCCTTTTTTCCCTAGCATTTTCACAGTGTGAATTGCGTATCACAATCTACCAGCCCATTTTGATTTTTCCAAGTGAATAACTCTATAGTAGCCTTTTTCTAAAGATGAAAAGAAAAAAAAATGTGGAATTCTGAATGTGACTGTTCACATATTACCCCAGTTTCATGAATTATATCCAGTTCTTTAAACGGAACATAGTCCCTTCGACATTGCTGTTTTAAGTAAACGTATACCAGTTTTCAAAGCTCTGTAATAACAGAACTTTATTAGGAGGTATACATTAAAATTCAAAAAACTGCATCTATAATGAACAAAACAAGTATTTGAGGTTAGTGAAGTTTCACACCTTTAATGGAGATTCCCCACCAATGTACAGAAAAAATATGCGATGTCTTTTTTGAACATGCTCAAACATATGCTGGCTAGGGAGATAACGAATAATAGGCCTGCAGATTAAAGACAGAGAAAACAACAAAAGATCAACATCAGCAGGAAAAGACAAGGAACTGCTTCTTAAATACTATTCCTAGAGTTCTGTCACATCTCAGAGGATAAGGACCCTCAACAGTCCCACTTGGAAGAACATAATTATCCAAAAACTGATAAGGTTTTACATCTTTAAAATTTATTATTTAAAGCTGGATGAATGACTTCCAAGATAGCTAAAATACATACATATATGAAGCGGGGGGCAGAGAAACACAGTGCTAACTTCATATATTGCCACTTAAAGATTTTGCTTGTATTTACATTTAAAAGTGAAATGTATTATCTGCATTATCAAAGGACAGTGCTCAGCAGTTACAGTACAAGTACTTATCAGTACACTCTATGAAAACTGTCAGTATAATTCTGTGGCCACTGAAGCAAAAGACTTGCTTTGAAAATAAATTCTTACCAGAACTCATTGCAATTCAGTATCTAGAAGTTATTAGCAAATATTTCATCATCCTATCCTATTTTTACCAGTCAGCAACTATCTTTTACAATTGCATCATTACTAGAGGCAATATAGAAACATTTGAAGATTTAGTAATGCAATTTCATCAGACACTACACTGTGTGCACAATTATTAGGCAAGTGAGTATTTTGCCCATATCATCATTTTTATGCATATATTCCACCTCCAAGCTGTATAAACCTGAATGCTTATTGGATATAAGCATATCAGGTGATGTGTATTTGTGTAATGAGGGAGGGTGTGGCCTAAGAAGATCAACACCCTATATCAAGGTGTGCATAATTATTAGGCAGCTTCTTTTCCTCAGGCAAAATGGGCCAAAAAAGAGATTTAACTGACTCTGAAAAGTCAAAAATTGTAAAAAGTCTTTCACAGGGATGCAGCACTCTTGAAATTGCTAAGATATTGGGGTATGACCACAGAACCAGGAAGGCTGAAACTCGACCATCGCTGAACAAGACACATAAGTTGGAATGGCAACACTGGGCCAAGAAATATCTGAAGACAGATTTTTCAAAGGTTTTATGGACTGATGAGTGACTCTTGACGGACCAAATGGATGGGCCCGTGGCTGGATCATAACGGGCATAGAGCTCCACTTTGACTCAGACACCAGCAAGGTGGAGGTAGGGTACTGGTATGGGCTGGTATTATTAAAGATGAGCTATTTCGGGTTGAAGATGGACTCAAAATCAACTCCCAAACCTACTGCCAGTTTTTAGAAGACACTTTCTTCAGGCAGTGGTACAGGAAAAAGTCTGCATTTTTCAAGAAGACGATGATGTTTATGCAGGACAATGCTCCATCGCATGCATCGAAGTACTCCACTGTGTGGCTAGCCAGTAAAGGCCTCAAAGATGAAAGAATAATGACATGGCCCCCTTCCTCACTTGACCTAACCCTATTGAGAACTTGTGGGCCCTTCTCAAACGGGAGATGTACGGTGAAGGAAAACAGTACACCTCTCTGAACAGCTTCTGGGAGGCTGTGGTTGCTGCTGTGCAAAAAGTTGATAGACAACAGATCAAGAAACTGACAGACTCCATGAATGGAAGGCTTATGATTGTTATTGCAAAGAAGGATGGCTATATTGGTCACTGATTTTTTGTTTGAAATGTCAGAAATTTTTATTTGTAAATTTTGAGTTATTATTCTGACTTTAACAGATGAAAATAAACGAGTGAGATGGGGGAATTTTTTTGTATTTAGTTGCATAATAATTCTGCACACCAATAGTTGCCCAATAATTTTGCACACATAGATAAGCTCCTAAGAAAGCCAAAACCTCACTTTTACTTTCTTAAATATTCAGGTTTGAGGTTTATTAACATTTTGGATTGATCAAGAGCACTGTAGTTGTTCAATAATGAAATTCATCCTCAAAAATACAACTTCCCTAATAATTGTGCATGCAGTGTATTTCCTACTAGAACTGTCCTAACAACCAGGAAACACACTGAGACAATGAACTGGTCTCTAATATTTATTGCTAGTACTTAACAGGAATCCTAACAAACTGAAGAAGCGTGGGAAAAACCCAGACATATAACCCCCAAGGGTTAAGGCGGTCCTGATCTGTGTCTCTTTGAATGGCTGAACAATTCCTCAGTGCTACGCATGCGCTTGACAGTCTGGATGGGAGCCCCCTGCTCGCCATCCTTACTCATGACATCACCCTCCCCTCCAGATTCACATTCCATTTCAGCCCCCTCCCCTCCAGAGTCTTGATAAGATGTGCTGTCTGCTTCTAAAGTCCCATGGGAACTGGGCAAGGAAGGCAAGTCTTCAAAGGACAACTCCTCCAAGGACGAAGCAGTGCTGCCCTCCCAATCCGATAACGCCTCCGGGCCAGGTGGCTGCTGCTGGAAAACATCTAGAGAGTTAGCAGGGTCAGCCCCCCTCCCCCCTGGGAAATGCAAGCCCGAGGTTGAGGGCTGTGGTTCCCCCACCTCCTCTGTAACTGGAGTCGAGGCTTCAGGCGGGGGCGGGGGGAAATACACACTCACAAACTCCTCAGCTTGAGCTTCTTCGGCCTGCTCAGGTGAAAGAGGAATCTCAGGTAAAATGCGAGGCTTGGGTTTGTGAGGGAAAAGCTGATGGAATCGATGAACCAGTGCTGGAGCATGTACATCTCTGGCATTCTCCCACGTGCGCTCTTCCTCAGGGTACCCTTTCCAGTGTATGAAATATTGGATGCCCCTTCCCCTCCTCCTAGAGTCCAGAATTTCCTCCACTTCGTACTCTTCCTCTCCCTCCACAATTACTGGAGGTGGGGGGGGGGTAGTTGCGATCGCAAGTTACTTGGGGGAGGGTCTTTGGCTAGCAAGGCTCTGTGAAACACTGGATGGACCTTCATAGATGGTGGGAGCTGTAAACGATAAGCTACTGGATTTATCTGCTGCACCACAGTGAAAGGGCCGACAAACTTAGAGTCCAATTTCTTGGAGGGTCTGGTAGAGATCAAAAACTTGGTAGAGAGCCACACTTTGTCTCCTACTGCAATCGCTGGCCCCTCCTGCCTGTGAGCGTCTGCCGCTCTCTTATAAGCACTCTTTGCCCTGTTCAGCTGCTCCTTTAACAACTCCTGTGTGGCTTGTTGCTCTTTAAGAAAATCAGCTGCGGCTGGAACAGTTCCCTGCTGGGAGGAGGTGGGCAACACCCAAGGGTTAACCCCGTAGAGCGCTTGGAACGGAGACATCTGGGTAGATGACTGCACAGAGTTGTTATAAGTAAATTCTGCCATGGGCAGCAGGGCTGGCCAATTGTCTTGCCGATAAGTGGTGTAACACCTGAGATACTGCTGTAACCACTGGTTAATTTTTTCGGCTTGCCCATTACTGGCAGGATGATGCGCTGATGACAGGTGGATCTGGACCCCTAATGACTGGAAAAGGGCCCTCCAGAACCTGGAAGTGAACTGTGGGCCTCTGTCACTCACCAAGTGATTCACCATGCCTCTATACCTAAAAACGTGGTCTATGAACTGCGCTGTGGCTGGTGCAGACGGGAGGCCCTTGCAAGGAATAAAATGTGCCATCTTTGTGAGAAGGTCCACCACCACCAGTATGGAAGTCAGGCCCTGGACCAGGGGTAAATCAGTGATGAAATCCATGGAGATCGTATCCCAAGGCCTACTGGGGGTGGGTAGGGGTTGCAAGAGTCCTGTGGGCTTCCCTGGGAGAGGCTTGGCTCGTCTGCAGGTGTGACAAGAAGCAACGTACCCCTTAATGTCTGCAACCATCTTAGGCCACCAGTAGTCTCTCAGAGCTCTATGGAAAGTTTTGAAAACGCCTCCGTGGCCTGCCGTTTGGTGGTCATGACACAGTCTCAGTACTTCTTCCCTCAATGAAGGGGGAATATACAATCGCCCACTATGCCAGAGGATTCCTGCCTCCACATTGAATGGGGAGGCAGTGTCTTGCGGGGCCCTCTGGAGGTCATCCATCCTGGCCCTGGCATACGGGTCCTGTTGCTGCTGAGCTCTGGCTCTTGAAAATAGGTCCTCTGCTTGTCTGCCTGCTGCTAAAATCTCTGTTTGGCTCCCCCTCATCGGCTGATCAAAGTTGTGAGGTTGTAATATAGCAGCCTGTATTTCCTGGTGAGTGGGGGGTTTTGCTTGAAAGGATCGCGACAGGGCGTCTGCCAAGCAGTTTTGCGCCCCAGGCACATAAGAAATAACAAAATTGAAACAGGAGAAAAACTGGCTCCATCTGATCTGGCGTGGGGTGAGGGATCTGGTGTTCTGTAGAAGCTGTAAATTCCTGTGATCGGTGCAAACTTTCACAGGAAAGGTCGCCCCTTCTAGCCAGTGCCTCCACTCTTGGAATGCTGCTTTAATTGCCAGCAACTCTGTTAAAAACATCATAGTTTCTCTCTGCTGGTGAGAGTAGGCGTGAAAAAAAGGCACAAGGAAGCAATGTATTCTCTGCCCTGTTTGTATATTGCAATAACACTGCCCCAATGGCAACATCTGAAGCATCTGAATACATTATGAATGGCTTCGTGGGGTCAGGGTGCCTTAAGAGCGGTTGGGAAGCAAAAAGCTGCTTCAATTCCTGGAACGCTGCTTGCTCCCTCTCCCCCCATATGAATTTTGAGCCTTTCTTCAAGAGCTGTGTAAATGGTCTGGTACGGTCACTGTAATTTTTTATGAAACGGCGATAAAAATTGGAGAATCCTAACCATTTTTGTATATCTTTAACATTTCGGGGAGGTGGCCAAGAGAGAATTACCTGGACCTTAGCAGGATCCATGGATGTGCCTTCTGTGGATACTATATAGCCCAGGAAATGTACTTCAGTTAAATCAAAGGCACACTTCTCTAGCTTGGCGAACAGCCTGTTCTCTTAGTCTTTGCAAAACATTACGTACATGGGTTACGTGAGTTGTAGCATCCTCAGAGAAAATTAATATGTCATCTAGATAAACGACCATGTACTTATCTAGTAAATCAGCAAAAACGTGATTCATAAATCTGGAAAATATGGCTCCTGCATTAGACAAGCCAAAGGGCATAACAAGGTACTCAAATTTTCCAAACCTGGTGTCGAAGGCAGTCAGGTATTCGTGCCCCCCTTTCACCCGAATCAGATTGTACGCACTCCTGAGATCCAACCTGGTAAAAATGCGTGCCTTCTGTAAGCGATCTAGCAGATCCGAGATTAAGGGCAGAGGATAGGATTCTCTCTTTATTTGTTTATTTAAAAAACTGAAGTCGTGGACCACTCTCATGGGTGTCTCCTGGGTTGCAGGTGCCAACGGGTCAGGCTTCTTTGGTACGAAGAAGGTAGGAGCAGACGCTGGGGACGTAGATGGTCGGATGAAACCCTTTTGGAGATTGGAGTCCAAGTAATCCTTTAAGGTGGCTAACTCCTTGGGGGACATGGGATATTGTTTCCTTGCTGGAATCTTGGCTCCTGGTATCAACTCAATGGTGCAGTCACAGTCCCTATGGGGGGGTAGTGCTGTGGCCTCTTGTTCGCTGAAAACATCTGCAAAATCTGCATACTTGGCTGGCAAGCGGACTCCCCCTGCTACTGTGACTGCATTGGTTGCTGGAGAGCGTGGAGCGGCTTGAATCTTGTGGTGCTGGCATTCCTTAGCTGGGAAGGAGATAGCTCCTGTAGTCCAGTTCATCAATGGGTTGTGGATCCTCAGCCAAGGCGTGCCTAGGATTACCGGCACATTTAGCGATGCAGTAACATAAAGCTGGATCCACTCAGTGTGGTCTCCCACTGTCAGTTGCACCGGTTCTGTGAGCCTTCTAATCGGCCCTGCTTTGAGTGGCTGGCCGTCAATGGTCTCCACTTCTATGGGGCATGGTAATTCTCTGGTCGGGATGTTGCAGTCTTGTACGGTCTGCGCATCAATAAAATTAGTTGAAGCTCCAGAATCCATGAGGGCCTCTAGCTTGACCTGGTGCTCTGGGTTGTCATGGATTATTACTGGTAAGTAGTAAAAGGCTTGCCTGGAATCTTCGGAATGAGCCCTCCTTAATTGATTGTTCCTCCCTCTTTCGATGGGAGTAGGAGTTTGTTAGGATTGATGTCCTAACAACCAGGAAACACACTGAGACAATGAACTGGTCTCTAATATTTATTGCTAGTACTTAACAGGAATCCTAACAAACTGAAGAAGCATGGGAAAAACCCAGACATATAACCCCCAAGGGTTAAGGCGGTCCCGATCTGTGTCTCTTTGAATGGCTGAACAATTCCTCAGTGCTACGCATGCGCTTGACAGTCTGGATGGGAGCCCCCTGCTCGCCATCCTTACTCATGACAAGAACAACTTTTTAAACAAAAAGGTGAAGGCTTCTAAAGTTTGCTTTCAATTAATATATTAAAATAGTAACTGCGACAATCATGTAAAAAGTTCTATGTAAGCACAACAGTAAATACAACATGGTTACAGAGGTAATGGAAATGCAGTCAAAGATACATTAATGTTTAATATAGCATATTTTAAAGCTTTGAATTAATATTGTGCTTGTGATACTCAATGAATTATTTCTTATCTTTAAATCTTTTGTATTCCAAAGAGGTTAATTAAACTATTCTAAATGGCAATAACAACATTTCATTTTCATTTCTGACAGCAGAACAGATGTTGGAGTTATTGATGCATATAATAAAGTTGCTTTAAGTTGCCAAATCCTTATGTTTAATAACTGTTACAATTAAATGAAAAAAGGGACAGCTTCAACTATGAGCAGTTTGTAACGCAGAACTTTAAGTGCTATACAAGAAAATGAATGTACAGGTAATCCTCAACTTACAATGGTAATTGGGGCTGGAATTTCTGTCGCTAAGCGATGTGGTAGCAAAAAACGACTGCATCACTTAGCGATGGTAATCCCTGCAGTCCCTGTTGCCATTGTTAATTGAATCCCATGGTCATTAGGCGAGGCAACCTCCTGCCAGCTTCCTACAACCAACATCAGTGGGGAAGCTAGGAGGCAGTTACAAGTCCCAGGTCCTCAGGCAGGTAAGTGGCTGCTGCCAGGCAGGGGAGGGAGCGAGAGGGTGGGTGGGGGGAGGGTGCATGAGGCATCACGTGGGTCAGGGAGGGCAAGCAGGGATGTGCAAGTGACCAGCACAGCACAAGCGCAGAGGGGTCGGGGCAGGCTGCACAGCTGGGGGAAATTTACCCCAGCGACTTGCAATCTTCCCAGCTGGCTTCCCCTTTCACTTCCTGGGGAAGCCAGCATAGAAGGTTGCAAATGGCAATCATATAATCATGGGGCGCTCAGCAACTGGTCATAAGCGTGAATGGGTTGCCAAGCACCCAGATCATGATCACATGATTGTGGAGCGGCTGGGATGGCCAGAACCCTGAGGTAGTAACCACCATTCACTCAGTGCTGTTGTAACTTCAAACAGTCACTAGTCGAGGTCTATCTGTAAAGGCTATTAAATAAAATGAGAGAAATGCGGGATGACAGAGGAGAAAACTACTCTTTTTCAAATGCGCAAGGAATCATACATATGTGAGAAAATCAAGAAAATATTTCACATTTTTCCTTCCATTTGGATTGACTAAAAGTAAGTTGAGCTCAACATTTTGTGAATATGTGAACTTGTCTCTTAAATTTTCTTGGCAGGAACTTCAGCAATGGTTTGCCAAAGCCTTCTTCTGTTATACATCTGTTTTTTTAAAAGCCCCAGCCTAGTTTACAGCCCTACAGATTTCCTGCTGGTCTTCCAATCAGATACCATCCAGATCCAACCTTACCTATATACAGTCGCTGTCTCAACAAGTACAAAGGTTGACTGTTAAATATGACACTGAGCCAGCTTGGTTGCATGGTCTGACATACCCCCAATGTTTTCTTGCTGCATTTGCCAGAGCAGCTCTCCATCCCACATGCTTGACAGGACTGAGCCCATAAATACTTACCCTGCAACTCTATTTGCAAACTCAATAATATCATCTTTGGTCCTTGGTCCTCTATAATTGTATGCTAAGTCACCCTTCAACCTAAATAAATAGACACGAAACACCTTCAGTGAATACCTTTAATGCTATATTTTTTTAGGATAATCAGTAATTGATAACCAGTAAAAAAAGTGCATATGGGACTCAATTATAAGAGATAAGCATAGTGTAGAAACAGTATTTAAAAGCATAGCTTTGGGGGCAGTAAAATGGAATGACTCTTCACCAAGTTTCAGTTGGGTTTTAGCTGATGCAAAAACAAAACAACAACAACAACCCGGAAAGAAAAGATTGGTTTTAAGTTTCATACAAATTTGCAAAGACTTTTCCTAGAAAAAAAAGGAGAAACATTACAAAGTACATGGATTTTAATATTCAAAGCACAATATTCAACTTACAGTTTAATTGTTGGATAGCCTCGAACTCCAAATTCAGAGGCAGTACCTACCAAAAGAAACAAATTAAAAAAGGAAAAAAATGAAAATTTCAAATGTGATTTTTCTCTTTGACGAATTCATGTACTCCAAACTATATTAGTAGCATCTTTGGAAGCAACTATAATACAGTACAAACATTCTAAACTTTAAAAAGTATTCTTTGATGTAGGAACTGATCTGGACAATTAATGTACTAAATTTTTAATTTCCAATATTTTGTATCAATACCTAATTTAGCTCTTTTGTTAGTTTCCAAAATTATAAATTACATAATACAGAATACATTAGCAATAAACTTACTAGAATAAGAAGTTGCATCCATCTTGCCAACCTTTATTGGAGACCCAATACTTCCCATCTCTTTACCAACTTCATTCCACACTGGCTCCAATTTCTTGCAATGGCCACACCAAGGTGCATAGAACTGTAGAAAAACCGTAACTGGTGCTGTTCAGATATTTAAGCTACAACCTTGTCATTGCCATGTTTGGGGGAGGGGCGGTAATTAGTATTGAAATTTAAAACACTTGAAAGGCATTAGATTGCCCCACCTTTCTTTAACAGCTACATCCCCCTGCTTCTGGAATTTCTACAGAGAATCCCCTCCACTGGAACATACAAATGTGTAGCTTCCATATTTCAGCTTGAGTATTCTAGATAGCTTTAACTTAGTGAATCAGAACGAAGTATGAAGTTATTTGCAATAATCAATACTCAAATTGAGATGTCTGAGTATCTTTTCAATCAATATTTGGGTCTAACAAATTGCTCTAATTCATCTTCAAAAAGGTTAAGGAAGAATAATTACAGTACATTCATAGAACAGCTATAAAAGAAAGTATTGCTTTTGAGGGAATGTTTAAGCCTACAAATTGATATCATACCTGGCTCTACTGATTTATTGTTTATGGTTAGCTACAATTCTTCAAGTTCTATAGAATTTTTTAAGAAGGGGAAAAACAGTACTATACACATAGTTTAGAACAAGGTTTCTCAACCAGGGTTCCATGGCACCCTAGGGTTCCGCAAGAGGTCACCAGGGGTTCCCTGGGAGATCACAATTTATTTAAAAAATTATTTCAAATTCGGGCAACTTCACATTAAAGAGGTAAGTTTCATTCTTTATTTTTAGTTTAAGAACACTGTCAATACTTAATACACATGAATTATTTAATACTTAATACACATGAAATGAATTTAAGTTTGTAACTTGTGGCCTATATTGGAGCCTGAATATGCAGGGGTTCCCCGAGGCCTGAGAAATATTTCAAGGGTTCCTCCAGGGTCAAAAGGTTGAGAAAGGCTGGTTTAGAAAGATAAAGATTTATTGTATGTATGTACGTTATTCCTAACATTCTGGATTTTTTATAGATACAAAGCTCTGTGCTGCTGCTCCAAATTTAGAATTTAACATCATATTCTATTATATAAGCCACTTTGGAATGGTTTCCCTTTAAAGGTAGGCTAGAAGCATTTTCAAAAATTATAAATAATATTTATGACAGCAATCATTCTTCAACTTGTGACCCTACTGCATGGGATTCTCAGAGTCCTTATACCTCACTCAGCATACCTGCATAGCTCAGAACCAATGAATGCTTCTATACCATTATTGGTTTGGGGTTAGCAATAAGGGGAACAATAATATTTTGTGCATTCTTGCATATTATCAAACTAAGTTGAACAGATGGAAATTCTCTTCTTTTTCCAATGAATTACATTTTGAATTTCTGCATTGTGAGATTTCTAATGCAGAATAAAACTAAATTGCACACAATAATTCAGTTGAAGAGCATGCTTAGATATGAAAATATAGCAAATGCATTCAGAATTGGACCTAAAGAAAGGCAATTTCTGACCTTAAAAATATTTTAAGTTCTTTCTAACAGAAATACCTTAAAATACTTTTTTGAAGTGCAGTAGCAAGATACTTGGTCTTCATATGCAAGATAATCTGTATGTAAAGTTGCAAATGTAAACAAGACAATCCATAGATTATCTTAATATAGAAAGCTGATCCACCTGTCAATTAACATTAGCATGTCAGATCTTTCAACAATAATGACTTCTAATCCACTCTTCCAAAGATAACACAACGGTGCTAATCTATATCAGACTATATCAAAATCAACTCTTAATAAGAGTAACTGTACTCCATTTATAATATTAACAAAGCAATAGCAAACCACTTCCATATTTCCCAAAGAAAACTACATGAGCATGTCTATGAGCCACTAGGAGTTGAGTTTGATTCAAAGGAGTTTTTATTTTATCTGCTTTTGCAAGACATTAGGATAATCACAGAAGAACTGTAAAAAAATTAAAGCAAATTATATTTAAAATATTTTTAACAAAACTGTTTTATACTATCATACTCACATCAACAAGCCAAATGTCATCTTTACGGTTCTCTTTAAACCTATAAAAGATGCATAACTGATCAATATTCTTATTAAATTTAGATATTTGTCTGGAGATTTACATTATGTCTTAACAAAGTGATAATGGAGTGAGAAATCACCTTTTCCAACTGAAAGACCTCAGACTTTGGTATTGACTAGAATGTCATATTTGTTGGAATTATCAGGGGTCAACTCAGCATTGTCTCACAAGCAGAGCCGCAACTAGGGTCTGTGTCACCCGGAGCAAACATGGATTCCATGCCCATTTTGGTGCCCACCCAGTACTCATTTTGGCGCCCTACCAGTGCAGCGCCCAAGGCACATGCCCCAGTTGCCCCCTCTAGTTGCAGCCCTGCTCACAAGCATAGTAAGACAGCTTATCTGGTAGGCGTGTCTCTATTGTGCTTGTGGGAAGTCACATGGGTCACCTGATTTCCTCTTCCTCCTCCTTCTTGAGTCTGGGAGATCCACAGTCTCCATCTCTACCTCATGGGCAGACATGCAGGCAGGAGGACTGAATAATGCAGGCCTTGTCCTCTAACATTTCGCTTGCACACAGACTTCCTATTCCACGTAGAAAATTTCTTTTCTCTTCTCCAAGCTACACATATCCAATTAATCTCATTCCTATTTTCCCCCTATTCTAGGCTCATCATCCTTATTTATTCTACTTTAGACATGTGCCAGTTTGTTAACACCCTTCCTAAAATATGGTGCCCAGAACTGTACACAATATTCTAGGTGTCAATTGACCAATACAGAAGAGAGGAATGATGACCTGTCTTGAGTGTGATATCCTATTTATGTTGATGCAGCTTGGGATTGTATGTGGGTTTTTGCAACTCCATCACACTGTTGGCATATGTCCAGGTTGTGATCCTCCAAGATAGCCTGATCTTTTTCACATGTACTGCTGCTCAGTATGGTCTCTCCTAATCCTATCTGTATGTCTTGATTTTTCCTCCTAAAATATAGGACTGTATTTGTTCCTGGAAAATTCATTTTACTGGTGTCTGTCCAATGTGGTGTCTTGTCAAGATCCTCCTTTGTTTGGTATTTCACTCTAATTTTGTGTTCTCTGAAAATCTGATAAAACGTTACACTGCAGATTCTTATTTCTCAGATCTTTGACTAGCATTTGGATCCCAGGAACTCAGGCATCCCATTTATTCTTAAAAACTTGTCAGTCCAAAATAAAACATATATAAAATGGACCTGATGGGTATTCTGGGCCAACTGCCATCAATAAGGTCTTTCATACCAGAGCAAGTTATTATAATTGTAAGACACATTTCTCTTTCCAGAATCCTGGAAATAGTATATTTTACAGTGTATTTAAACTTTGTGTATTAGGTTTTGAAATTTTGAAAGAAATATCCTTATCTTGAACTGCCATAAACCCCAGTATATAGTAGTTTCCCTAAATGAAAGAGAAAGCACTGTGTTATTAAAGTTCTAATGGCAGTATGTCAACATAATTAAGGCAATATTGTACTATTATTCACTACATGTGGACAAATACATTTTTTTTTTATTTCAGATGCACAGTGATTATCTGAATTATATTATTTTTGAGACTTTTTTTATGGAACTGCTACTAAAATAACATCTGTCAAGTCTCATGTGTTGGAATTTTTAAATTTCTGACTAAAAACTGTGATTCCTGCAAAGTCTCAAACTTCTGATTTAAAACTTTTGATATTCTTTTACAAACCAAGGGGAAGGGTTCTTTCTTCTTTTGAAGCAAACGTGTAAGCTGAAATTGGACTAATTCCATTATATTTGTTTCAAAAGAGCCACAATGACCGTAATTTGTAACCAACACAGGAAAGAATGGGAATATTTATTTATTAAGGTACCCAAAAATTATGCAATCACCAGTGAAAAGTTCAAGATTTTAAGTTTTTTGTAGTTAAGAGTAGTTAGGTAATATGATCAAACTCTAATTTATGCACCATAAAAAAAGGGTTTTTAAGCAAACACTTAAGCAAAAAGGCATTTTTAAGCAAACAATGGTGTTGTCTCTCTTCTATATTTGTGAACTACAATGCACTAATATACAAAAAAAAGGGGATGCTTGAAGGATGCTTGTCATTCCATAAAGGTACAGTAAAATGGAAATCTCTAAATTTTTAACTTGTGGAAATTCTACATACTTACGATTCATCTAAGTCTTCCACAAATGATGCATCTACAGCAAGTATAAAGGCAGCAAATGCTGGAAGAAAAAGTTGGCAGAAGAAAAAAAGTAAAAGATAATGTGGCTTATCTCACACACACTAAAGACTACACATGTCCTTTCATTTTCTACCCAAGCCATCTCTACCCCCAGATGCTACTTGAACACTTTCCCTGGAGATCACTCACTTCTAACAAATTTCAAAACACCTTTCTCTTAATTTAGAGTTTCAGGAGAAAGTTGGCCCCATCCCTCTCAGAACAATAGGCAACAGGATGCAAGCACCTTTTTCTTTCATAGTGCCAGAGTTCAATCCCTCCCTCTCCTCCAAACGGTCAGAGAGAGGGACAGCCAGCACGCCGAGTGAGTGAGTGAGCCTACCAAGAAACCCATTCGAGGCAGTGATTTCCAGCGCTTGCTTGCCAGTGTTTACAACCACGCACGCGGATCCCGTCGGGCACCTACGATTTGAATTAGCGGCGGAGGGGGGTGTCTATGCCCGAAACGGGGCCAAACCCCTGCCCTGTTCTTCCTTCCGCTTCAGGGCTCCTGTACTTCCTCGGCAGAATTATTCAAAGACTTGGCCTCGCTTCTCTTTCCCCTTTCAATCCGATTCCTGCAGCATCAACCGACGCCCGTGGCCATTTCCTCGTCCCATGCCCTCGCCGCCTGCTTGCGGAGAGGCGACGGAGGGCGGCAGTAGCCGCCGCCTTCCTCCCATTCCTCTCCGCAACGCCCCCTCGCACTTTCCGGCGTCTCTCGCACCCCATCCTCGTTCCCCCACCACCCGTCCTTAGCAGCGTTAAACCATTCCTACGCTCCAGCCAACTCCACGCTGCCTCCTCTCCTGCCGCCCGGGACGCTGCCCTCGCCTCCAGCTGGTACTCATGGGGGAGCCCATCCGCGGCCATTGTACCTGTTGCCCACAACAAGCGCAACCACTGTTTCCTCACTGCCCCCATACTGACAGGAGCCGGCAGACCGAGGGAACCATCAGCCGGAAGGGGAAGCGGAATTTCTCCCACCCCTGCTTTGCCTTCCGGAGCATGCGCAAAGCGGCAGCGCCACTGCCAACAATTGTTTCGTTGTTTGACAGTGGGCGGGGCGGTTGCTAGGCGATGCACCGTAGGTAGCCCGGAGCTCTGCCTTGCCGGGACCCTTCAGGTTCCTCGGCCTGTTCCTCGGTCTTCTGTCTGTTCAGTACAGGATTAGGGGAGTTATAGCAGACGGCGGGCGGAAGAAGGGCTCTTGTCGGCCAGTATCATTTCCCGAAAGCTGCAATGGGAAAAGTTAGAACTCCCTCTTTTCCTCTCCCATTGCAAGTTCTGATGAACGGGGCCAATGACAAAAGCATCTGCTTGTCAGCCCTCAGGTCCGCCTCGAAATGCCGAACTTGTTGCAACAGCTTGGTTTCTGGAAGAAAAAAAATACATGCTATCCCTTTCTAGAACAAAATCATATTGTAAAACGTAAGGGACGAACGTCCATCTTCAGGGCAGACAGTACAGCCAATATATGCCTGTTATGTTGATTGCATAATTTAGGTGAGGATCAACAGTATTTAATTTAGTTCCCTATAACATTAGGAATGAAGAATCAATGGGGGAGGGGGGCAAAGAGGAGATAATTTTAGTTGTGTGTTTTACAGTAGAATAAAGACTAGTTGAAACAGTTTGAAGTCCAGACTTTTAAATTACATTATCTAGTTGGCATCTTTTCTGGCATACTTATCTACCTTTCCTTTCCATCCAATTCTGGTGTGACATTTAAAAAAAAAAAATCACCCAATTATTGGATTGCATGGTGATTTTTATCATTTCTTCACCCTGGATCCAAATGTGGTTCTAAATGCCAAAATAGTTCTTTTCTGTGTGCACATGACATTTTTTTCCCCAAGGTAAAGGTGATTTTCCCAATGGCATTGTTTGGGAGTTTTAATAGTCTCTGGAAAGATGCAATCATGCATAACATTTCAGCTTTTAAAAAATTCTTTCAAGTTCATGTTGGGGGGGGGTAAAGTTCTTAAATTAATATGGTAGCACAGTACTACCCATATGTTTGTTTCATGCCTTCAGTTCAGAGAATTACTGCACATAATCTATCAAATTCCACATTCCATAACTTTTTATTAGATACATGTCCCACCTTTCCTTAAGGAACAGTGTACATGGCCTTCTACTTTTCCTCCCAAAATTTCATACTTTTTGATACTTATATTTTAAATTTGATATTTTTATTTAATACTTAGAAAAGATTTGCTAGAAATCTTTAAATTTTTCCTGTCTTTTTAAAAGGTTCTTCATTTACTGTTCTATTCATAATGCCTTCCCACAATCCAACAAGAAATATGTTAATTTTAACACTTTACACATTCATTTACTTCCAAATATTACCCTAATTGCTATAAATGTCTTTTTTCTCTAAACACCCCATGTTACATATACCTAAAGTAAAAACATATTCATAGAACCCCCTATATGGATGCTTCAGTCCCCATCTGAGGCTGTCAAAATACTGTTTCCCATTGTATATAGTAGCTCACCTTTGTACCAATATTTTTAAACTCAGACGTTTCTCTATATCTTTCTTAGTGTGGCTTGGAAATGGTGATGTCCCAGCCTCCAGGCTAGCTCTTACCAGTTGAGCACGAATGCCATGTCCCCACCAGAAATCCCTCAGGGATACACTTCCAAATATATATTAGTTCATTATATTACAGTTTTCACCAAGATTGTGATGGCAAGCAAGTTTGCCAGAAATTTTGCCTCTTAAAGCAACATTAAACTAACAGTGTTGTTCACTGAAATTGCTAACATACAGTATTTTTATACATTTCTGTATTATCTTGTGGCAGAACTGTCATAGCCCATGGTGGCATACATCAGTAGAGCTACAGAAGTCATATGTAAGGTGATTGGAATTGATGTGCTTGTGGTACCATTAGGTAATGTCAGAATCTGCATGTAATGGTCTTAAAGAGGAAGAGGTGATCTTTAGATGACAAATGTATACCAAATGCAATAAGCTCATAGTGGTCTGGCTGCATTCAAGC
Organism: Candoia aspera; assembly: GCF_035149785.1. Taxonomy (NCBI): domain Eukaryota; kingdom Metazoa; phylum Chordata; class Lepidosauria; order Squamata; family Candoiidae; genus Candoia; species Candoia aspera. The sequence goes on along the minus strand of NC_086155.1, from coordinate 152,702,320 downwards.
ATAACAACCAGCTTAAGATTTAATTTTGAATGAAATAGACTTATTTTAAAACATTTATTTTCATTTTCAGCCAACTTTAAATTAGTGAACTAAGACAAAATGAGTACATATGCACAATATAACCAGAGTTCAGGTTGATCATGGATAACTGATTTATCTATGAGGCACCAAGAGTCTCCTCTGAAGTAGTATCCACAAACATCCTTGTGGTGGTAGATGGCACTTACGATATATGTATGGATATCTGCATTTAAAAAAAACAACAACAAACAGCCAAACAGTAGACCAATTAGGCCTGAAGCAATTATTTGCAGAGAAGCTAATCTTGGCTCACCTTATAATTGAACACTCCCACATATTCTCAAGGAATGCAGCCAAGATGGGAATAGTGGAGATTTCTAGCAAAAATGCATCTCTGGTTTGCAATAATTCCTGCACCCATTCTATGTTTGAAGTCAAAGAAGGAATTGGTGTTTATTGTAATACGTGTTCCTCTAATTTTTGAGTTGGTAGAAGGCTATGCTGCCATAATTTGCACTTCCCAAGGTCAAATCTGTCTCAGCAATGACACTTGCAAGTGGTCCTGTCCTTACAGCTTTACTGCAGGATAATTCAAGGGTAGCAATTGGTGGATTCTCCTGGTTTGGTTTTTCCTCTACCCAGCATCAACAGCTAGCAGGAAGACCATGCAGAAGAGCAGGCTTGGGCAGATGTGGGTAGGTGCTTGGGGTAGAAGCTTTATCTACTTTTCAAGTTGACAGACTGATTGGTTCCCAGTGCAAAGGTGCTCCATGCTGATAACCAGTCTCTCAGGTGATTTCTGAGCACAGGTCTACCAGTCTAAGACCAGTAGACCAGTGTCTAAAAATTGGCCAGCTGACAGGCTGATTCGCAAAGGAGGGAAACACCATGAATCATGAGGGACCTCAAGTAGCATATCAAGTCATCTCCATCCTGTGCCCAACTTTCATCCCACTGGCCTATCAACTGGGCTATTTTAAACTCTTCTGTTACAGGACTAGAAAGGGAAACTGCAGAACATGTCAGTTTCACCCCAGCTCCCAGATACCCCAAATATTCAGTGGGCAGGTAGTATCCACACCTGGCAGCTTCTGGAAGTATTGAGTATGCAAATGCCATTTAAGTGTGCAAAATGGTACCCCCTAAGTAATAAAGAGTGTAGAAAGCACAGCCATGTGAAAAAGTTGTTGGCAGAACCAGTGAAAAACCTGTAACCCACTCATTTGGGATGAAACTAGCAACAACTGACTCTTTCCAGGTTTAAATTAATCTTCCATGAAGTAGAGCAATAGTCCTGTTTTTTTAAGACAGGTCAACCATACTTCAAGACCAATAAAAACATGTTAAAAGCATGTATAGCCTAAATGTCATTCAGACATGTGGGAATATGCCTCTGTGGAAGCCACATGCCCTAACTCTCCCACAGCTCAAGTTCAACTGGCCATGAGGGGTAGTGCTCAGCATAGCAAAGGAAAGGCCACACCTTGAGCAAATGAAGGTACTAACTGGAGCTAAGCACATCCCAGCCTCTGACTGCAACATTAGCAATGTCAACAATGAGAGAGAGATCACAGAATGTTTATACGGCAAGATTTGTGTTGGATGAAGAGAAAAAATTGTGCTTTAAATCTGGAATAGCTAAAGACAAATGTATTTGCCTCTGCAATGGAATATCTATAAACTACTAAAACTCTCATGTCTGTCTGTTTGTAACCTTCAATTGGGCAAAATTGAAGTGTTGCATCATAGGGCAACACTTTCTGAACCAAGGTACCTCAGATGGGCTAACTTACAGAATGTGTCCAACATCCAGGACTCATTACTCCTGTGGGCTTGAAATTTGGAAAAGTTGTGGCCACTTCAGCATCACCACACCTTGCATCTATAACACCAAGAAACCCATAGGTTGTGTGGCACAAGAAAAGACAGGAGGGGCGTATCCCTGCCCCCTTTTCTGCCTCCTGCTGGCCCTTGTGCCCAATTGGCTGGCGGCAAGGCCCGACAGGCAAGGGGTGATTGGCTGCTTTGAAACTGAGGCCAAAATTTGAAATCTCTTAATGGTGGTAGGCAGCAGTGGAAAGACAAAAGAGCATCTTGAATACCTGCTGGTGAGATAGGGCTGGCTGGGGCACCAGTAGTTGATGGATGAGCCCTCTTCCTCCCTGGAGAGTGGGGGCACTTTGGGACATGCCGGGATCAGGAGTGGGGCTGCAGTTTTTCTCATGGCCCACAGCTCCCTTTGTTCCCCCTCATCTCAGCAAAGTGGCAGGCAGTTTTATGGGTCAGCCAGGGAGAGGGAAGAGTGATTTTTAATGCTCCCTGTCAGCTTCCCACAAGCAAAGTCAATGGGGAAGCCGGCAGGAAGTTGGAAGTTGCTCCCACTCCCACTGCTTTTTTGCCCGCCTGTGGTCATTCTGTTTCTCTGTTTAGATACGGAAATATCTCTGAAAGGATGACCCAATGGGTCATGAGTTGTCCGATACGGAATCTAAAAATAGTTAACAGGTTTCTCTGTGCTGCAACTAGCAGGACATGAAAACAAGTCCTGAGTTTAGATGGCTAATGGAAGCATGGCTGGGGCAAATAACTACAGACCCAGATTATGGTTAAAGAACTACAAACACAGGAATAGTGCACAAAGAGATAGATCTTTATGTCATAGCCCCAGAACAAGTCTGTACCTGGGGATAGAGGAACTGAAATGAAAGAATATTATAAAACTAGCCACAATAATCTGTGCTACTGCACATTTAACAGATGAATTTGTGGGCATGTATTATATAGCAGTGTAAGTTGTTTATATTTACTAATATTCCTCTGTTTTCTTGTGCACTGGATAATGAATAGGCAGTGACTGAGATTCTAAATTGTTGATAAAACACATTTCAAAATCAGTTAGAGTTAACCTTGCTATAAGTCACTGTTGCCCATAATGGATGCAGAGAATTTTGTATATATGGAAATATGCCCAGTTTTTATACACTCTATGGAGAAAGCAACTTCAGTATGAGGTCTTGTCCTGAATGTGATTTGTGATGTTTTTCTCAGGGAGTCAGTCTGAAGCTATAGGGCAACTTAGGCTTTTATCTTCCAAAATTCCTCTGGCTTTACAGAATTCAGCAGTATTTCTTCTGGCTTTTAGCTATAAAACAAAATAATGTTTTGTTGGCTTAGGAACAAGACTGTCAATGTCTTGCACCTTTAAACTAAAATATGTTCAGTACAGTCATTTTGACATTATTCAAGGTATTTGCAGAAATATCCTGCTGTGAACAAAACATATTAATCACATGGAAAAACTAAAAGAACTCATATGATAAAACACTTTACTGCATATGCCAGGAAGTAAAAATAGTAAAAATAGAAATAGATAATACATTTCAGGGCTTTCTCTTAGCATTCTACCTTTTCTAAAATGTGAGGATTTTTTTCTTTTATTTATTATATTAGTCCATTTATATCACTAAGAACAGAAATCTTTCAGTGGTTTGTAATAAAAGCATGAACTCAATTAAAACCAAACAAAATTAAAGTAAATTCATACAGGAGTCTAATCATGGAGACCTAAACTATTTTGGCTTTAAAAGTAGTAACCAAAGTATTTCTTTAGAATCAAATTGTAATGCTTTCAACACATATCTTATATAGCCTTTTTGACTTCTCTGGAATATTTTTTTTTCGGATAAGACACAAAGGCAATTCCATATAAAGCACATTTTAGTAGTAAAGCCTAGAGGTCACAAGCTCACAATTTTAAGGTTATTTTCTTGGGAAAAGAGAGAGAGAAATAAATAGATGCCTTCATGCAACTTTTGAATCTGGGGACCCTCCAAATGTGCAATTGTTTAGCCATTGCTAGGTGTTGATCTGCACATTAGTCAGGTGCTCAGATTGAAGAAGCTGAATTGGGCCCCATGGCTGGAAAATGTTATGTACTATACAAGATTGTACTCTCAGACTGGCATACTAAGTCTAACTGTGGTTACCCTTCCATTAATTTTAAAATAAATTATCTTGGTTTAGTAAACCCTCCATTTACATAAGCACATTTAGGAAAGATATTTTATAGGTCCACATAATAGTTTTATTTGCATGACATACTCATCTGTGCATAGTTGAATTACTGTATTGTATATTCAGTCAACCTAATTTTCTGGGGTTGTACAAGACACTGAACCATAAGGTAACCAGATAGACTGACTTTGCACAACATGTTAGGATAAAAAATAGTTGTTCAGTTTGTAGTTCAGTGGATTATCCACACATGGATAACCAGATATTCTGGTAGGGTGAAAAGCAGAGCAGCTAACAATAGATTGATAATTTGATGACCCCAGGGCAAAAAAGATGAGCATACTCAATCACATAGAGTCCCTCTGGTGGGAGGAGATGGGCAGTGACAAATCTGATGAATAAATAATAAATAAAGCATATGAATCAATATCAAATTACATAACACAGGAAGCAACACATAGAATGTTTCCTGTTCTTCTTCTCCCAACATAATAACTTCTAGCGAGTTCCAGAAGAACTACCCCACTTCCAGAAGACTACTCCATGATTGCTCTTGACAGTCCTTCCCCAGTCTGGCTAAGAAGGTATTGGCCACAATAGCACTTGGGGCATTAAAACAAAAGCTAGTTGTTTGGATTAAAAGGCTGGTTGGGGAATATTAACACAGGATGTGATAACACTGATTTTTATATTCCCCCAAATTGCTTAAAAGTTCCGTACCACATAATGGAATATGCCATTTTATTTTCTTTATTATGCTCATCCAAAATATGTATATACATTTTTTTATAGCTGATGACGACTACCCAAGGTGATTGAAAAGCACTGTATGGAACACATGCATAGATAACCAGTAAAACATTTTTAATATTTTAAGTCTGTCGCCTGACCTTTACACAGTGTGTATATCCTGGTGTGTTTTACAGGATAAAAAGTATTTTTAAAAAACAAAATGTTTTGGACATAAGAAATGTCTACAGTGCTAGATGTTGTCAAGCATGTTCTAAATAACAGACATTCTGTTAAGGCTTGACAATAGAATAGCTAGCTTTTATTATTCTGTATGATATATGTACAGTATTTGTTTTTTTCAGGATAACCTATTGCAGCTGATGAATTCCAGTCTTCAAAATGGGTCAGTGGTGCTCTTATTTATCTAGCACAAAATCAACAGATCAGATTTCTTAGAGAGGTCAAAACAATACTGGACCCTTGATTTAAATTTGCCAGAGTAGAAAGTGTTGAATTTCTACCACAAGATGATTGCTTCTGAAAAAAAAAATCTGTATATATTTCCAAAATTAATCTCAGCATTTTCTTTCAGTTGTTCTTAACAAGTTTAGGAAACTTATACCAGCTTGATAGTTGTTGAACTTTAACAATATTGCAAAGGAGCATTGTGGAATGATTTTATTCATGAAGTTCTCAAAATGTCAATATGTGTTGTACAGAATGTTCCTGGAAGGAATACAGTAACAAAGCTGATGACAGGATTAACACCCAATCTTCAGTATTTTAATGGCTTTGTGTCACAGCTGAGGAATCTTTTGGGGAAAAAAGGAATACAACTTAATCTAAAGCCAAAAACTTTGTTCAAAAGTCAACCAATTAAGACTGGAATGCTGAGCATATTTGGCAATTGATGGATTTACTTCGGAGTAAATAAGTTAGGTTGTATGTTTTATTGCTCTCTCAGGATGTCATTGTTCTTTCTTTATTAAGGTGCTGGGCTAGAAACCAGGAGACTGAGAGTTCTAGTCCCGCCTTAGGCATGAAAGCCGGCTGGGTGACTTTGAGCCAGTCACTCTCTCTCAGCCCACCTCACCTCACAGGGTTGTTGTTGTGGGGAAAACAGGAGGAGGAAGGAGTATTAGGTATGTTTGCTGCCTAGAGTTATTTATAAAAATAATAAAGGCCAGATAAAAATAAAAAATAAAAACATATTGTTTTCATATTGTTTTTAATGTTGTACACTTTCCAGAGTCACTCTGGAGTTCAATAACTTTATAAATTTGGTAAATAAATAAATATGGGATTGTATTGAATGTTATTACAAATATTTTACATAAATAACATAAATTAATAGGATTCTAGTATCCCCCCACTTCCCACCCCTGTTACTGCAGTGCAGTTATAATGAGTTTTTATTGCATTAAAACATGTACTGGAATTCAGAGAAGAAACACTCTATCTCATATTTGTAAAATCACTTTCTCTAAACTTGCTCCAATTATTTACTTTCTTTTTGAACCATGGTTCCCAGAACTATACATAGTCCCGCAAATGAGGTCTGACCAGGGCAGAGTGGAATGGAACAATTACTCCTCTGTGCTTCTCTTAGGACACCCCAAGAAAGCATTACCCTTTTTAGCAGCGGTATCACACGCTGCTGGATCATTTTTAACTTCCGATGGACAAGAATACCCACATTGTTTTTATGAGTACTACTGCCAAGCCAGATTTCTTCCATCCTATACTTCTACCTTTCATTTTCCCTACCCAGATGCAGAACTTTACATTTCTCCCTGTTAAATTCCATCCTATTCAGTTCAGCCCACTGCTCAAGACAGTCTGGATCTTTTTTTAGTCTTCTTTTAACTTTCATTTTTTTATCTAAAGCAGGGTTTCTCCGCCAGGGTTCCACGAGAAGTCACTAAGGGTTAGCTGGGCGACCAATATTTATTTAAAAAATTATTTCGAATTCAGGCAACTTCACATTAAAGAGGTAAGTTTCATTCTTTATTTTTTGTATAAGAACATTGTTACTGCATATATATACAGGCCTACCCATGACACAAATATAATAATTTTGTAACTTCTGGCCTATAGTTGATCCTGAATGTGCAGGGGTTCCCCAAGGCCTGAAAGATATTTCAAGGGTTTCTCCAGGGTCAAAAGGTTGAGAAAGGCCGACCTAAAGTATTAGCCACCGCTCCCAATTTTGTGTCATCTGCAAATTTTGTAAGGGTACCCCTCAGTTCCCTCATCCAAGTTATTGATAAAAATGTTGAACAGCAAAAGCCAGGACAGGAACCTATGATACACTCCATGCAATACTTCCTTCTAAGGTGAAGTAGAAATAGGCCAGATTTGGCCAGGAGCTGTGGAAAAAGCTCCAGAAAAAAATCCCCCAGGGGATTCCTATGGGAGAGGCAGCTGAGTAGCAGCTCAGACTGTTGCCAGTTGTTCCATTCTAAGCCTTTCTCTTTCTGTTCACATGACTCAGAGTCAAGCTATTATTTAAGGCACTGACAAGAATACCAAAGGCCATCTTCTGGGTGCCTTTCTTAATTTGGCATCATTTTCCACAAAAAGCTGCCAATCAACCAATCCTGGGCTGCTTCTCTTAATTGCAGTTAAGAATGTATTTAAATTATAGTATTTGATGTGTTTAAGTGTATGAAACCTGGAAGTATAAAAAGTGCATTAAGATTTGTTATAGCATTATGAAAGTGCTTAGTATCACATGCACTGATGTATATTTTCAGATTGTCAGTTATTAATAAAACAGAAAAAGATATACAGGCAAAATATTTTGAAGAAAACCACAACCAAACAACACTAGAAGTATAAGAACTGCTAATACTTACACAGGAAATGGATAATCATAATTAACTTCTAATTTATAACGAATTTCAAAAGTGCCTCAAAAACCTTGCCAGTTTTTGACTGTACCTAATATCAAAGTCGAACTTGGATAAGATATACATTGCAGCTGTTTCCATAGCAAATTGATCTCCCTCCAAACTGCGCAGCTGTTATGCCATATTGCTTCAACTTTCAAGACTCTACATTGCTGCAATAAACACCTTCATCTTGAAGAAAAGCTACCTTTATTGGAATTATATTGGTGAAAAAAATGGCAGTATTTCTCCCAATGGTATTTGGAAGATAACTAAAAACTGTGTTTGTTTTTAATTTCCCTGTTTTGATACAGTTGTATGTACAGTAGAGTTGTACAGTACTCAGGGCACAAATGTACCTCCAGTCTGTAACATCTTAAAGCTCCTTTTCTTAGGATCACACAGCTGCTTGTGACAGGACAATTGGAATGAGCTGTAGTAGTCAAGAGACCCTTCAACCTGTCTTCATCATGGGAATCTAGCAATACCTCAGATCAAGGAGTGGCCAGCCTGAGAAATAGACTAGAATGGGTTCTCCCAGAGGAAAAGGAATCTGCAGCCTTATAACCATGTAGCTGTTGCCAGATGTTGCAGATAAAACTTTGAGTCTTTGCTCTAATCCCTGACTCAGGTTTTCATTCCTGTGAGGTGGGGACGGTATCAATAATCTTTCATATTTTTGACTTTTGCTGGTTAAGCTCCTAGGAGGCGCCATAATCTACTGCGTGAGACATGGAGGATTTTAAACAGAACTTCCACCAAGATTTTAAACAGATTATTTCTGATTCCTACCAAGTTTTTATGCAAGGAATTCAGGACATTGTGGAAAATATGAGATCTAAAATATTTCATCTGGTTGGGGATGTCATGGAAGAAACTGAGGAATTTAACAGTGACAGAAATGTCTCTTCTAAGAGTGAGATCAGGACTTCTGTTGAAATGCTGGATGAAGATCAGATGTTGAAGAAATTAAAGGGAGAGATCAAGTTGCAAACCATAAGTGAAATTAATCTTCTGATGGAACACCATGGAAAAGAAGGGGTTATTATAGATAGGAGGTCTCCTGAAGAGAAGTTGGAGCTTTTGAAGGGGGCAGTTGGGCTGTTTGATTTTTTTTAAGAAAAAAGCTCTGTGCATTGTGGGGATGTGTAAGCGCTCTGGTTTATTTTGAAGTGGGATAAAGGTTAAGAATATTTATCTGAATTGCTTTTAGGGTTTGGCTGATTTCATTTATCTTTAATGATTTGGATTAAGATTATTAAAGTGTAATAAAAAATAAATGTTTGTTTTTGGGTTTAATATGACTAATATGCTTAAAATTGTATTACGAAGCACAATGGCAGAGAATGTATACGTTTTTTAGTTTGATCTTTATTATAGTAGACAGGAATGTATAGAATAGTAGTGGGAAGGAAATAATTAAATAAATGTTATCATTGGGGGGGAGTTGATTAGGAGGGGTGTGTATGTGTGTGTGTCTGTTTCTCTCTCTCTCTCTCTGTATGTATGTATGTATGTGTGTGTGTATGTGTATATATATATATATATATATATATATATATATATATATATATTCCTTTTAGTATAAGGGGACGGAGCAACTGTATTTAATGATTTTTATAATGTACCAATGGAATGATTTATAGAAATAATGTGATTTTGGTTTAATATAGAGTAAGGGATTGATTGGGGGAAATTGTTGCATATCCTTGCTGTTAAAAGAAGTCACCTCTTTTTGTAATTTTGAAACATTTTCTCTTGTGTTTCTACACTTTTTTAGTTTTTTTCTTTATAGATTTTTGTTTTTCTTAGCTTTTAACTTTGCTTGAAACTTAATAAAATTCTTATTAAAAAAATATTTTTGTGTGAACACAGTCTTTCTGTTTGCCAAGGTAGCTATCAAAAACATGATTGCCCCAAAAACTTTAGTAGCTCATTCACAAAACTAATTGAGTAAGACAGTACTGTTTAATGTAATTAATTTGCAAAACTGTTGGAAAAAATGGAAAGCAAAACAGAATAAGCAATAGATACCTAATGCGATTTTCACATGAACAAAAGCATTATCCAGATATTTTACATGAAAATGATGCTTTTTACACAAACCATTTACATTTTCCAGTTGAATATTGATTAGTGCAACTACTCATTTCCTGCTATGTATTCTGATCATTACTTGTTAGGAGAAAAATGAGGATCATAATGATGTAATGTTTCTAATGAAAATATTTAAATTCAGTTCAGTAGAAGAATGAAACATACAGCTATACTGCAAATGCTGACTGTAGGAAAAATGACCTACAGATAGCAATTACATAGCAAAATAATCCATACAGCTGCAGTCTGCATTTTTTTTTCTGCTTTATAATGCAAATAAAATATTTTCTCTCTTGAGGCCTGTACTTTACTAGAGGATGTTATCAACTATTCTCATAAAGGGAAGTCATAGTTCATCAGTTGAATAAATTCCAGTTTTGAATTCCTCATAGGCTAGTTATTCCCTTGAATATTTGTATGGAAATCATCTGAAGCCATTAAGAAAATAATCACGTATGATGAGCTAAAAAACTCATTTAATTTACCCACAGTGTATTTTCAATGGGAATTGTTTTTATTCTTGAAGGTCATCTGTCAGTGTTGGACTTTAAATACAAGACCAATTTATAAGCAGTGTTTGAAGGAATATCACATGAAGGCATTGTTGTCAGTGCATCTCCTCTCTGAGCAGTCTGAGACTGTATAACTCACAACCTTCAAATCAAAAAGGCCAAGAAAGCCATTTAATCCAACTTCACTATTGCTACAGTGGGATCCACTTCCAGCTCAGTCTATTATTTAATTTTCTAAGCTGGTTTGGAAATCAAACGCATGTGAACAAGTATCTGGGTTTTCATACCACAGTAAGCCATAATGTGGTATGCTTGTTTTGGCTTTTCTTCTCAAGTGAACTCAGTCATTATGATTTATAAACCACAATATATGATAGCATGTTCTGTAAAGCAAACATATTGTTCATTATTAAGAGTGATTCCAATTAGTCAAGACAGCATGAAATGTCGACTAATTAGCCAATGTGACCATTTAGAGAATATTTTCATAAGCAAAAACATAATGTTGAATAACTACCAAATATCATTCACCAAAAATAGCATCCAAAATTTGGACCACAAATTTCTGGAAGGAAATACTGAGCTCTTAAGAATGATATTGTATAGTACAGAAACTCTCCCTAAAATAAGTAGGCTATTACAATGTAAGATTCATAAACATTTGTAATATCATGTCTAACATTCTTCTACAGTTCCATCATATCTTGTCTCTGTGCAGCTGTTGTAGAATCTGAATATATTTTTTAAAAAATGTGAATCCCAGTTTAGGGAGTAAATTGTTTGCTCAGTGTAATGTTTAAACTTGGGGTCCTGATTTGTTAGTTCCAAATAAATCAGAATTTATAAGCTATGAAAAAAACTGTTTTGTGCCAATAACATTTGATTCCATCAATTATGATGAGCACATTGATGAGAGGCATTTGTTGTATGTAAGAAACCTCTTTCCATAAGGCAATAGACTGTTCCCCCAGCATTGCCATACAATCCTATCACACATTTTTTTTCTTTTAAATTTCCTAAAAGAAAATCTCAATTTATTACATCATTATAATGCATCTGATCATTTTATGGCAATACTATATCCTGCCAAATTTTAAATAATTCTTTTAACATTTGGCAGGACACAGTATTGCCATAAAATGATAACAGAGAGTTGATGCTTAAAAAAAAGACTTTGCAAAGCAAAGATAACCCTGTCCATAATTTTTACTGCACACATGGCCTTCTGTTAATGCAGCTGATACCATTAGCCTACCATTTTAGCTGATTCATTTCCAGTAGGTTTTAGTATTTTATTGCAAGTCTTGAATATAAATAATTTGCAGAGTAAATTAATATGGCAACTGAAATAAGTACATGTTTAAAGTACAAACTTTAAAAATCCAAATATTTTGGATCTAAGCACATTCTTCTTACTGTTAAAATATTTTCTAAGCAAATCCCATTGCAAAGAACACTTAATAGAGCTGTGGAATGTTGATTATGTACTACTTTTGACATATTTTAGTTATAGGGTTTTTTAGTCATAGTTTTTTATGTTATCAATTAGTCATCCCAACACAAAACATACTGAACACAATACATCTGTTTAAGCAGCTTTGCACAGCTTCTTGTATCTCTGGCTCCACTAGATAGGTATGAAGTAGGACTCATGATGTCCCAATGCAAACCCATGACTTATGGAATTGTTTCAGACATTGGGATGTAAATCCATAAGGGAGGGGGTTGCATAGTGATGCCACCACCATTGAGGCTTGCTGTAGATGTCTATGTAAAGCAGTCTTTGAGAACTGATCAAAACAGAATTCATTGGAAATCCCTTTTTTGCTCAGTGGGCCCTTTCTACAGTAATGACATCTGTTTATGTAATACCACCTCCAATGAAGACCTTTTTTATTTTAGAGGCATTTAGGAAACCATTTTAGAGTTATTAAGTATTGAATACTGCTGATTTTGATATAATTTTATCTGCTGTGGTGGTGTCACTCTTATTTTTTATTGTTTTTATTTCTTTATCATTATTTATGGTGAATGAGTCATAGATGGAGAGGGGAGAAGCCAAGTGGTGGAGGGAGTCTTCTCCCCACAGGTGCCTTTTACTGTGAACTTCAGCTTAACTGCATTACTTTCAAATATACATACATTCTTTTAAAAGTAGATCAACTCACTCATAACTAAAAGAGCTTAAATTTGTCCTGAACCTTGTTGCTGTCACATCCTTGGCTCCCTTTTGGAGTTGAAAAAAGTATACCATCTGGCCATGAAAAGCTTGCCAGTCCTACATTAAATATTATGAAATTAGCTTCAGTTCCTTTTCCTCTTTTTCCTTCCTTCCTTCCTTCCTTCCTTCCTTCCTTCCTTCCTTCCTTCCTTCCTTCCTTCCTTCCTTCCTTCCTTCTTTCCCATGCAAAATGTGCAAAAATTGTTTGCATGCAAGACCAAAAATGTCAATTTGGAAAAGTTTCATCTACATTTGGGAAAGTATAGTTTCAATGTAATTTGTTTGAGTCAGGAGTCCCTAAGCAGTGGGTGCCCACAGGGGGCACAAAGGGAGCAGAATGATGAAAGCAGCATCATTATGGAAGCCCCACAACTTTTATATCTGTGCCATGATGTTGTACACACATATAAAAGGGGCAGACCTTGTAGCCCAATAGTGAGACACAATCTTCATCATTCTGAGGAAAGCAACAACGTCCTGCAGATGTCAATGTCCCCAAACTGTTTGAGCTGGTGAGCAGATTTGAAATTTTGAGATCTGACCCAGAAGAAATGTCAAAGCAGCCACGACCAGTCACAAAACATTTATCTATCAGAAGGCAAACCACCAGCTTTAGCCTCCCAAGATGGTTTCTACCTCCTCAGCTTCCCTCAATTGCATGAAGGTAAAACATCCCTGTGCAAACACCAAGTCATGTCTGACCCTTTAGAGGGACATCGCTCTTGCAACGTTTTCTTGGCAGACTATAGCAGGGTGGTTTGCCATTGCCTTCCAATCAAAACACTGGACTATAGCCCCCCCCCCATCATTTTTATTCTGTAAGAATACTTGTAGAAAGGTGTGAGGCTCAAGTCTTTATTGGAAGTAAAGATAACGCTGGGCTTCTGGTTTGAGTCATGCTGACTGAAGACATCTCCGTGAATGAGTGGAGACAACAACCGCTGTAGAATGAAAGACTGTCCTTCAAATTTCTCTGGAGAGGGAGATTGGGAGTGCTCTGAAAGGCAGCCAGGGCTGCAACTAGGGGGGGGTCAAGCAGGGCATGTGCCCCGGGCGCCGCGCTGGGGGGGTGCCAAAATGATCACTGGGGGGCAGCAAAATGGGTGTGGAATCCAAGTTTGCCCTGGGTGACACAGAACCTAGTTGCGGGCCTGATGGCAGCTCCTCACGAGGAGACCATAAAACAGTGGTCTCCCATAAAACAGTGGCCTCCCATAGGTTTGAGCACCAGGAGCCAAGGGAGAACGCATCTTTGCTCTCAGCAGCAGTGGAGCTTTCTTAAGGACACAAAGCCAGTCAAACTCACTTTCTAATCACTTTTGGAAATATTCAATTTAACCATTTTATGGATATTAGAGACCTACAAAATGGTGAGCTTAATTTGACACCTGGTGAGTTTTACCTTCTTCGGATTTAAGAAATTTTAAATAGAGTCTCAAAAATTTAAAATAATATACAATTGGCAGAAAGCAGGGTGAAAAAAAGAATTTGATTTAAGAAAGTTTTGAACAGATTGAGAGACCAGAATGATTTGGAATATTGGCTATTTTTGCTGTAAGACTTGAAAAACAAGCATATAATTAATATACTTGTGGGAAATGATTGAAATGGAACTAAATCCATATTAAGAATTAAGGCTCGATGATGGTTACAAATGGACACTAGAGGGAACCAAAGGACCAGACAGAAAAGAGTTAAAATGGCTAAGCTGGCTATAACTTTTTCTTATTTTAAAGAACTTTTTACGTAGGCTGAAACTAATATCTCAGAAAGGATACAGATTTTAGATAAATGGATAAACTTTTAGAAGATGATGAGAAAAAAAAAACCCTTTAGTTGACATAGGCATTACAGAGTTTGAAAGCATGGAAGACAACAACATTGAGATTACCAAAATGGGAATGCAAAAGACAAATCAAGAAAAGGATCTGGACATGGAACAGCTGCAACAAGAAATTCTGGATGATGCCTCTTTATGGGACGAAAAGGATATGGATATGGAACAGCTCCAGCAAGAAATCCTGTACAATCCCTCTTTATGGATTTTCAAAGTAGGCTGGTGAAAGCTTTGAAGACTTCTTTTAAATACCAAAGAGTAATGAAAGATCAAATCCTGCAATGCCATGGGAAGGATTTAAAGGTCAAGATTGTGCAAAGCAGAAAGAAGGAATAGAAAGATGGACTAATTGACCAGGGATAAACTATTTGTTTGATATTTCTGGTAACTCCTAATGGATTTTTTACTGAACCAGGGTTGAAAAGATGATGATTTCTGGATTGCATATAGACAAAAGTTAGGTTACAGAGAGAGTACTTTTTTGTTTTATTTATAACTTTAAAAGAGGGTGAAAAGTTAGGACTCAACCCCAAATTGATTTCAATATAATCCAATGCTAGCATCTACTATTGGTGTAACTATTACAACAACATTTCCTCATAGGAGGTCTCTGCAAGCATCCACTGGTGCCTACAGACACCATGTTAATGCCTAAAGGTTGAAGTGGCCACACTTACTTTCACAAGTTCCAATGTAATAAGGTAGGGAGTTTTACTCAAAATGGAAGTTAGAGCTTCGAATCATCTCCTGAATGCATAAAGTACTCTATATCAGCATAGAGTTGAGAGGACACCGAAATTAAGGTTCTAGTAAATATCCAAAATTGCTAGATAATTTCAAGTTTGAGCCATAGTTTGCTGATAAAATTATGAATGTCTTTATTCCAAGGGCTTTTTAAAAATTTGTAATGAATGTTCTCAACTTTATTTACTTATTTATTTGTTTATTTTGTAGAAAGTTTCCACAAACATTTTTCTTTAAATTATATGAAATAAAGAGATAAGTACTGGAAACAAAATGATTTGCAAGACCATACTTCGAAAATGATCAATTGTGCCATTATTCCTTTTGTCACCTTAGAACACAATTGTGTTTTTTTTTTAGAAATTTGGGATGTTACCCAGTTTCTTCTGTAGTAAAATATCACATTAAACCCTCTGATGTAAATTGATTTAAACATACACATATATTTATAGCCTGGCTCAGTTCTTATTAAAATTGGGGTCTTTATTCACATTAAGTTTTGGAAGGCTTCGACACCTTCACTCTTTTTCATTTAATTTTGGAGTGTGTGTGTACAAGAGTTTTTTTAGAAGTTTGTCCTTAAAGGGCCCCAATAGACCAAAGAAGAGAAGAAGGGGGGAAATGGAGAGAGAGAGAATAAAGGAAATTAAATTATGTAAAAAAAAATTGTCCACACATTGCCTATGTTAGTCCAAAAAAGTGTTATTGGGGGACTTGATTCAGTGAAATAAATTACATTAATTGTAAATACACAAGTCATAGAAAATCTATCTACAGTATGTGATTGGTAAGAGTCAACAACAACTTGATGGCACATAATCAATCAAATGCCAAGAAGCAGAGACCCAATATTTTTTCTTATTCTCATATTTCTGCAAAGGGACCCCAAAATTATTTGAAAAGTGCAGTTTATGCATGTTTGAAGAATGTACACATGGAAGAACTTAGTTCTGTATCTACTACCTGCACAAGCCATCTGCTCATTTCAAGTGAATCAGAAAATTATCCTCTCTCCTAAGAAGACTTCCCCACACAGCTCCTGTAGTTCTAATACAGCTAATCAAGACTAAATATATTGTCTGGAAAACTGCGATTGATGGTTTAATTGAATAGATAGGTCAAAAGACACTTAGCTGGAGAATGAATACTCTGTGGTGAATTTTCATCCATTCTGGAGTAAATTAAAATGATTCTTGGATATGCTCTATGCATATATGTGTTTACTTATTATTATTATTATTATTATTATTATTATTTTGTTATTTTGCAAGGCTATTCAACTTCTCAGTGGCTCTGGGAGGCTTACAAATAAAAAAGGAAACAGTACATACAAGAAGATGAACATGACCCACAAAAAGAACAAACAACCAATCTTAAATTACACAAAAATAAACTAAGTAGAAGCGGCTAAACAAACATCTTAACCCAAGGCCTGGGAGAACCACCAGATTTTGAGTAATTTACAGAATGTGGTAAGGGTGGGAGAATCTCTGGGCAATATCATTCCAGAGGGCAGGCACTGCAACCAGGTAGTCATGTATCCTGGGTCCTGCAACATGACATTGTCTAATAGATGTGGCCCAGAAGGCACCACCTTGCCTGATTACAGTGGACAAGAAGAAAGTACAGCGAAGCAGTTCCTCAGATACCCAGGTCCTATGCCATGAAAGGCTACTTTTCTCTGTGAAAAATATTTGCCCTTTCAGACTTCCTAAATTTTTGCATACCTTTGCCACAGAATGTTCTCAGGGCCTTACGGGAGTCATAGTGATATACTGTATAAAAGAGTCTGAATATTTATGTATTTACTTATTTATTTTTCAAATTTCTGTCACCGCCCATTTCCCCCTAGGGGGACTCTGGGCAGTTTACCATAAAATTAAATAAATAATTTAAACAAATAGGAATAAATAAGTTCATTTAAGTACCTGTAATTATTCTGCCTTTGTTTTGTTCTGCTTTCCTTGACACCTTTCAACATCTCCTCACCTTTACTGAAGTCAGCATAGCAATTCTAATATTTTCCTTTTATTTTGAATATGTCTACATTCTTCTTAGGATCCTTTGACAGCCTCAGATCATTCTGCGCTTTAGCATCTCTACAATCCTGCATATGAACTCTACCTTGGGGATTTGGCCCTTTTTCGATATCTGATATATATTCTGTTTTGATTTTTAGATCAAATAGCAGCATTTACATGTCAATGTAATTATGTGAAGGCTGTCACTTTGGCATGATTCCAGTTTGTTGCAGATGCCACTGGGTAAACTCATAAAGAATCTGTGCAAATCCAGCTTTAAGAAGTAAAGGAAATTGATAGATGAGAGGCGTGAAGATACTGAAAATGGAGGCACTCATTATAAGCAAGACAAGGGAAATTACAGCTCCCAAAGCTATTCAAATGTCTTCTCTTTACTCATGCGTTTTAATGACTGAAAGAGAGCAAAGTGATATGAACAGAGTCTTGTTTTAGAGATGGGAAACAAGCAAATGTTTTATATTGGCCTAATATTAAACCAAATGTGTCATGGATTAGCTCTAATAAGGTCAAGCCAATAGAAATCACTTTTCCACTTCATATGAAATGGCTTTAATGCTGGAAATCAGTTTTATGGACAGGCCCCAAAACTGACATGAGAAAAAGATGAAGGAAATGTTGTGTCTTTTAACACAGAGAAGCAAGAACAGCTTTCTTGTACCTACAAGGTAAGGAATGTTTGCTTCTGTCTATATCTTTTTGAAAAAAATAGTGCTTTGGTTAATTGCAAAAGAACAGAGGTTCCATGTGGTAAAACATATGTGGGGGGGGGGGGAAATTTGAGTGTAGTATTAAATTGAAATTAATTAGATTTCAACTCCTTCATTTCAGTTCTCCTCGTTAATAACTTCGTTTGCCATTTTATAATTTTTAAAAGGTCTAATATGTTAACTTGCATAGTAATTATTTAAGGATACTGTATATGACAGAAATATCATACTATCCTTGCTTCAGCTATTATGTCCTCAAAGTCTGCTTTCTTGTTTAAAGTTGTGTCTGTCTTTGTGTTTGTGTATATGCATTTTTCTCTAGTTATCTACCTGCCTATGGATTGTTTTTCTCTGTAAGTCAGAAAAAATGTAGCCATTTATGTAATTTACTGTCTTCGTTCTGTATTATTCATATTGGAGCCCCAGTGTTGGAAGAAAGTGGCTTCTAACCATTTTGTAGCTTAAAATGTGCAAGAGGTAATATCCCAATGCCTCTTTGGAAACATGACTGTAGGTATAGGCTATGCTCTAAAAAAGAACGATATATAGTTCCATAGGTTTGGGGATTTTTTAAAAAACTGTGTAGTAAAGAAGCTACACAAAAGAAACAAAAGACTAGTATTTGAGTAGAATGTGGACTTCCTTCCTTCCTTCCTTCCTTCCTTCCTTCCTTCCTTCCTTCCTTCCTTCCTTCCTTCCTTTCCTTCCTTCCTTCCTTCTTCCTTGGCTTTTGTGATAAATTATTGTTCCAGTAGGCAAAAGACAGTAAGCAAAATTTATCATTGGTGTGTCATAATAGCAGCTTGGCTGTAATTTGATGCAACAGGGAAATTTTTCAAAACATTACAGATTGAACAGTCCTGTCCATGCAATATGACACAATTAAATATTGCAAAATAGTGAGTGGAACTATTGGGGATAGTTATATATTTGTGGTACAACCTCAAATGCCCTTTAGGACATTCACATCCTCCCATTTTGTTACCATTTATCCATATGCAGCTTTAGACTTTTTGGGCGGGGGGGGTGCCTTTGAGTCAGTTTTTGACTCCTGGTGACCGCCTGGACTAGGCTCTACAGTTTTCTTGGCAAGATTTTGGGAAGTGGTTTCCCACTGCCTCCTTCCTAAAGCTGAGAGAGCTGGCTTTGTGCCTAAGGCGGGACTAGAAATCACGGTCTCTGGTTTCTAGCCTGTTGCCTTAACCACTATACCAAATTGGCTCTTAGCTGATTTTCCAAATATTTAATCATTCAGATTAAGGGAAAGTATGCCAGGAATTCTTGGAAAGATGAGGTAGGACTTGAAGTACCACCACCATTTTGTTCTACTAGAAGTTAAATCTTCAGGCTGAGACTCTCTGGAAGTAATTAGGCAAAGTCAAAGCCAAGGTAGATCTATTTAAGCAGAAAGTAGGGCATACTGTATAAGCATCCTTACTGGCTGAACTACTGAAGAATGCTGCCTTACCTGAGAAATGAAACCATCAGAATTAATTTAACATTAATTTATTCTGCTGCCTGTTCTGCATTGGCTTTTGTGATATTTATGAGGTAGAAGGAATGCATGGTACTCATTATCTGAATCCAATGAAAGTGCTGATATAAGGATAAAGCAACTGAAGATCTGTGGAAAGTGGAGTGGTGCAAAAGTCCTCTTTAAGAGTACCCTCACTTTGAGGAGATACCTAATATCCAAACCTACTGTAACTGGTTACCTCTTTAAGTGCTACCCTAACCCCTTTAAAATATTCTATATATTTGAGAACATATTTTAAATATTTTTTATTTTTATTTTTATCCTTTTAATCTCTCCTCATTCTTCTAATTCCTGTAGACTGCCTTTCATTCTTCTAAGTGGCCTTCAGTTTCTCACTTACCAGTCATCCATACCCACCAGTCACTTATTCTAATTACATCGCTACTCCATCCATTGCTTATACATGTGTGTAAGAATGACAAACTGCTGCCTTTCAGTTGTTCCTGATCTACTGTAAATATCTCTCACTATTGGTATCCTGCCTGGAAGATCTGTACTTCAGCAACATCTGAAGGGCCACAAGTCTTCCCACTACCATATGGAAAACATTACTTGATTAAATGGAATACCAGATGTCAATTATTAAGAGTCTGCCACTTTTTTATGACATCTGTTTCATTTAAATGTTGTTTGGTTAGTTTTTGTTTGTCTGTTTCCTGGCTTCTGTCCATCAAACTTGACATCCTATTGAAAAATGAAAGCAAGAAGTTTTAGATAAGTTTTAAACCTGAAGGAAAATTGAAGAATATGAATGAGAGAAAATGCTTTTGGCAAGTAAAATCTGTTTGGAGGAGCCTGAAATACATCAGTGTTCATGTTTAATTTTTTCAAAATCTTTTTCCCCATCTTGGGAAATGTGGGAGTTTATATTTTATCTATAGTTGCAGACCACCAATAATTCCTGTGTATGTAGAAGATATAATTATAGATGTAAAGATCTGTAATTGTAATAAATCTGTACAAATAACCTAATAATGCCAACCTAATCTAAGGAAGAATTATTTAGGAATAGAGGTATTTGTGGGGGGTGGGGGAGGAAATAGAGGTAATTTGGTGAGGAAACCTTAAAAGATCACCAAGTGAAAGGTATAGACTTTATGGATAGCTTAATAAATATGATATAGAGTAATTACTAGGAAAGCACTAGACTCACAAGGGTGTAAGCCCAGTAAGATCTGAATGTTCATATGCACAGGATACATTCAATGATAGTAATAACATGATTTATCAAGGATAGGTAGAATCAGATCATAGAAGTGGGAGTTTAGTTTTGTTGGAACACTAGAAGGCAGCACCTATGGCTATGCAAATGGAAAACTCAAGAACCCCCATTTCATAGCAAACAATCTGAGTTGAGCTTTGACTCTGCTCATTTTGTAAATGTACTCTTGCTATTACCTGCATATGTTTTTACTAATCTAATTCTTTTACCCAATAGACATTTAAATTATTTTTACTTCCTATAAAGCTATACTACTGGTTTCTTTTCATAACACTGCTAAATTCTCTAACCTAGGCTGAGAGTTTGAAACATAAATCAAACCAGAAAGCCAGTGTTGTAAAACTTTAAAATATTGAATACTTAGTGGTGGTGGTCTTCAGCCACAATCCAAGAATGTGTCTTACAGAAGAACTCCAATAGAGAAACTGTAAGTAATTTTAAAACAATGTACCCAATATAATTTGGCTTGAGTATACAATATTGGTAGAGTTATAGAAGAGTTATTTTTAAACTGTTTCTCAAAAGTCCTATGATAAATAGTATTTTTGCTATGCTGTACTATATACTAACTAAATGGCACATTATGATGTATGGCTGAACAGAGTCATGTGGAAATGTGTAAGAAAAAGGATCAAGTATGAATTTCAAGCTATTTTTTTAACAGAACTTCAGATGCTAAGGGAAATTAAAAAAAAACAACTCTGAGCATTAACCCAATAGTACAGACTTAGCCCAAAGAACCTTGCATCCAAGTTACACAATCATTCATTTGGTGAGAGGAAAAAAACAACAACTGCTCAGGTTCAGTCAGCTCACTCCCAAATTAGCATGTATAGCATTGCAGCTTTAGCTTCCTAAAACTCTCATAAGGTCTCTGTTTGTTTCTGGAGCATGGATTGGATGGGCAGCAAAGCTTCGCTTCCTACACACAGGTAGTTTTACCAGATGGTGATGGAATACTTCCAGGAAGCAAAAACTAGTTTGCGGCCTCATTTAGCAAACTAAATAATACATAGATCGATTCTGTACTAGATTTTTAATAGATGGAGAATGGTCAAGTTCTAGTGGATTTCTAAAGTTTGTTTTTAATGTAGATGGGTTTCTGATTTCAGACAATATCAGCATTAGTTTAATTCAATAACGTGTTTTGCCCACATAAATTCCCTATAATTCACTTATAAGCATGTATCCCCCAAAGAATACCTTATTCCTTTGTATTTTGTCCAACCCTGTGTAATGTGGGAAAGAAATGATGTGAAAGGGCTCAGAACCTTGTATATCTGCCCATCAGTAGGCTAACTGCAACACAGAATGGACTGTCACTGAAGTTGGTGCAGGAGAGAAAGCTGGCTAAAGGAATATGGATAATGAGTTGGATCCAGACTACAATATGGCTGAAGAGAAAAATAATCCAGCAAAAGTACTTCCGTTGCACATCTATTAGGGAGGCCGTCAAGCAGCTTCTCAGACTGCTCCAATCCAAGGTCCCCTCCCTCCTGGTCACATGACCCACAGTAGAGCGTATGCAACTTTTCCTGTGCTTCCCAAACACACAGAGGTGCAACATGAATGGAAAATAGAAATACACACATACACAATTTATATAGAGGAAAGAAAATAACACACACATCCCACATAGTCCCTCCTAGTAAAGGGATTAGAAAGAATTCCAGAAGCTATGTTCTGCATTCTTTCCCTTGCTTGTTTTTAAAGTAAGCTATGGTTGACAGCTAACCTCAAGTGGTTTCTTTTAAAAGCAAGCCTGACTCTAATATATTCAAATATTGAAACAAATGCAGTCATGTTTCAGGAAATAATTTTCTGAATGTGGTTTGACTTGAGATGGATACAACTGTTTTTTTTCCTATAAATACATTAATTAAATAAATGACATACATGTTTTTTTATTATTATTAGGAAATAGGCATTGTGAACATAATGGCTATTTTCTAATAAGGTTAGGTTCACTGGGTTATTTTGTGTATGAACATTTCTTAGTTCAACTATTTTTTACACTGCTATGGTGAATGCGCATCTACAAGGAGAATAATTATGGACAGCCCCATATTCGTATTCTTATTCATATAATTATATTTTTATCTTGCCTTTTTATATATAACTCAAGGCAGCAAATGTACTTAATATTCCTGCTTCTCATTTTCCCCACAACAACAAACTGGTGAGGTGAGGTGGGCTGAGAAAGAGCCCACCTCACCTCACCCCGCAAAGTCACCCCGATTTTCTTCAAAATAGATGGTCTTTGACAAGGTCAGACCAGCTCCAGCAGTATAACCATGTCTGGTGCCTAAATAGTTCCTTGCATAATTTACTGTAGCCTTCCCCATCCTGCAATTTTCTAAAAGTTCTGAACTAGAATTTCCATCACTCTGGCCATCATGATCAGTGGCCATGTTGGCTAGGGATGATAGCAGTTGTAATCCAGCTCATCTCAAAAGCCCCAGGTGGGGAAAACTGCCTTACTATAAAGAAGCCCATTCTCTTGATCAATAAATAAAACAGTGCTTCATTTCTCTGTCCCTACCTCCATTGCCTCCACTGCACCAGTGGTTAAACTGTAAGCTTCCCATGGCAGAAACATATCCTCAGGAACATTTCAAATTTCTCTTGAAAATTGCTACCTACTGTAATGGACATGGATAGTGCTAAATAATATTGTCCTTGGCCATAACAATACATTGGAAAAGGTATTTTTCTGATGACATACATAATATTTTATGCAAATGCATATTTATGTGTGAGAGAGTGTATCTGTTTCTCTGGTGTTCCCCCACAAGATTTATTGTAATTATTATTTACATATGCATCATGCCTTGTTGAACATGTGTACAACACTGATATACATACAAATAAGGCAAAGCTTGCATCATGATGCTCTTGTCCACCATCTCACTGATTTTGATGCTACACATCCTATGGATTCCACTGGCTGCACATGGCATATGAGCTTATTCATTGAGTTCATTGAGTTATTCATTGAGTTGGATGCCTTTTAAAATATTTGTTAGATATACAGCTAGGGACCGTCCTTTTCAAATATACTATTTGGACTGCAGAAATCTCCATTTTCTTATGTATTATTTTGAAACTACAGTATACATTTTCAATCTAGCTATGCATTTGATGTCTGATTTTGATGCTGTTTTAATTTTTGAATTTATCTGTATTTCATTTTCTTTTTACATGTTTATGTGTATCACCTTGGATTTTAAACAGATAATTCTAAATCCTTACAAAATTGAAATATATTTGTATGTACTGCAGTATTGGGTGAATGCCTGAAGCTAGTGGGCCTACACCAGGCCTGCACAACATGAGGCCCACCAGCATTTTTTAAAAGGTCAGTAAAGTCAGCACCCCAAAGGACATGCTGCTGAGCACCTCCAATGCCTCCAAGGTTCACTGCCGCTGCTCTGCTAACTGCCAATCAGCTGATCAGGACACCAGATATTCCTCTGTGGCCTGTGATGATTTTTAATTTTTCAGTGTGACCCTTTCCCCTCTTCAAGTTGCAAAAGGCCTGGTCTATACTGTAGATTTACAGCCATTATCCCTTAAATGCAAAAATTGTGAATAAGCCTTTGCCAGACAAAAATGATGTCCTAAAATCTTCCAGTTACCTTGAAATTGGATGAGTTATATTTCCCTATGATAAACCTCTCTCCTATTGCACTTAACCACTTGCAATCTTTTTCATTTCCTACATGAATTGCCAATTACATAAAGAATATCAATGTTGTGCCCATCACATTTCTGCCTTTCAGCAGGAAATTCTGCTTCATGCTAAAATGTCCAAATAGGTCACATTTATATAGTTAAAGAAATGTCACTGTGCCCTTTGAGAGAGAGTCCTTAAATCAGATCCATCCATTTTAACCCAGCAACCTGTTTACACAATGCCTAATCATTGAAGGAATCATAAATACAATAGCCCACTCTTTCTAGCAGCTGGTAACATACTCTCAACTAGAAGTAGCATATAAGCATAATATTTGAAGCTATTGATAGCTTTATACTATGTAAATATAACTAATCTTTTAAAAACCATGGCAGCAGCTTAACACTGTAGAATTCTATAAGATTTACCCCACTTTATCATATAGAATTTCATAGTGTATAAAGTATTCTTTGTCTGTCTTAAACCTATAGCAAGCTTCTATTGGATGAACTAAAGTTCTAGGGTCATGGTAATGCAGGAAATGTTTTAATTACTCACTTCCTTACTGAGGTTTTTCCAGAAGACACTTGGGCAAATTATCACTTGATAAACTTATTACTGATTGCAAATTTTGATCTCACATATTTGAATCAATTTTTATATTCTGGATTCCTTCTGAATCAGAATTCAGCATTTCAAAATTACTGCTTCCATAGATTTTTGATGGATCTAACATCACAGGGACACATGTCTTATGTAGCAGGGCTTACTTTTTTTTTGCTGTCTTCTGTAGTCTTCCTGATATTTAGGGAACAACATGTGTTTACTAAGATTGTTGGAACAATGCCGAATTGTGAAGGCCAATGTTGATTCCTGATTCAGCAAAGGATCATTACCTGGTCTTGGTGCTGGAGCTTGAGCACCTCAAAACTCTCAGCTACAAAGACATTTCCACAGAATTTGACTCAGTTTGTTTTCAAAGTCTCTATTTGCCTGCTCCTTTGGACACCTTTTCCGCTGTGAGCATGAGTGTGTGTGTGTGTGTGTGCGCAGGAGGGAGGGAGATGAACTGAACTTACAACTTTGAGGGAAGCCTGAGATTTACTACAGCTTTATTTCAGATAAGCCCTGCTGCCTGTGAGGTTTTAGCAATGTTCTTATCCAGAAAACACATACTTATTTATTAATATAGATCTTAAATATTCTAAGCATGCTAGTGTTAACCTGAGGAGCACTGTATATGCCTCATACATTTTTATAATATTCTAACAAACAAAGAGAGCTACTTAGAAGCAGTTCTTTAAAAAGTCTGGCAACAGGTTTTGTACTTCAGGAGCCTCTGATGGCTAGTGAATTATAACTGAATATTTGTGATTTTTGTTGTCATTGTTAGCAAGCTGATTTTGGAGGACCATTAATCAAACAGCTAGGGAATAGGTTTCTCAGAAGTAATTCTAGAACTAAGTTCAAGTGTTCATGTCTACTAGCTAACAGGCTAGACCTTCTTAACGTCATTCCGTTCACTGAGCGCTATAGAATTTTTGAAGGAGTGTAATGATCTAGTGCTCCAAAATAAAAATACAGTGTAGACTACAAGCGCTTTATAAATATAGTGCTAAAAGCCTCTTAGTTACCAGTGGGCTTGTTGGCAATGTAACAAGTGCCTAAATAAATAAGGTGAATCAGGAAGATCTGATTTGTGTGATCAAGTACAAAGTGGTCAACCTGTGACAGCAACCAATGAGTTTCACATGAGAGAGGTTAATGAATTGATTAAGGACAACTGGTGGATCATTCAAAGGGAAATTGCTGTCAAGCTTGGCATTTCACAGGAATATGTGGGCCACGTTAGGCATGTTCTTCAGTATTGGGGAATGTTCTTCACCATGCAAGATGGATTCCTTGCATGATGATGGCAGAGATGAAACTTTCAAGAAATTTGCCAGCAATGGTTGTCATGCTTTGGAATATCATTACAAAACTTCACCTGCCCCCCAGCAAAAGTCAAACCCCAGGCTTTGGCAGGAAAACGTATTTACAGTTTTTTGAAATATTGATGGTGTTATTTATATTGATTTTCCTGAACCTGGCACTAATATCAACTCAAAGCACTATACTGCAGCTTTCAAAACTTTGAAATAACAACTAAGCAGAGTTTGGAAGCACAAGAAGGAAATTTTACTGCAACATAGCAGTCCTAGGCCTCACACCTCATGAGCCACCAGGAGGTGATTGTGAAGTTGGAACTCATTGTTTGATTCCATCATACAGTCCAGACTTGGCACCATGCAACATCCACCTATTCCCAAAATTGAAGGAACACTTTCATGGGCATCTGTTTGACTCAAATGAAGAAGTAAAAAGACCTCTCAATGCAGAGTTCTTTCATGAAAGCAATCTCTTATCTGATAGTAAATTCTTTTCTGAGGTTTCTACCTGCAAAATAATGTAAATAATAGGTAGGTTAATAAGAAGAAAGCATAACCAAGTGATGATTTATGGGCATTTTTTGTCACAGAACTTGACAAATCCACCCTTTTATATATGGCAATCCATTTAGCAAGAACAATATGCAAGAAACAATGTGCTAGTAGATGGGATTTTATTGGCTTACCATCTGAGCAGATTCAAGAATGTAAAGAACTGCTTTTGAAGTCAAGTGTGACTTATATTAAATAAATTGTCTCCAGATTTGTCTCTCTCTGTGGTCAGGTTTGCCTTTTAAGCATCTTGCCAATTGTGTGATTTTCTTTTTCTAGACTGGATGCACAGGACATTAGGCAATCAGTCTATGCCAGTCAACTGACGTACTGCATACTGTATGTAAAGTTCTTTTCTTCAGAAGTTCCTCTGCAGGTTGTCCTTAAGTATATAGCCCCTGCTAAAACACAGTGGCTGGTCCTAAATTCAAAAGCTGATCCTCCAGGGTTTTTCCAAGCAGGATCCTTTTCAACTATGATTTTAAACAAACTTGCTGCCAAATCTCCCACCAGCAAGGGAGCTCTAATGGTAGACTTCCCTCGCTTCTGAGGGATTCAACAACAAAAAAGTCCCACCAGTAGTTGTAAACTTTTTACAGCTTTACTTCCATCATTGGAGAATAGCTTACAGGCACACGTGCAATAGGAATCTCACTGTTAACCTCAATAAGGAAATCTCCCAGTCCTTCCTTTTCCTCTCACAATAGATGGCACAGTTTCCTTAAAGGTGCAGTACATTCTAAATGGATTGGGCTCTTTTTCTGGGCTATACCTCCAATCCATTCCTTAAAGCTCTCAACAGGAGAAAAATGGCACTACCCACTATAGAAGAGAAACATTATAGTATTGACTTATCTGCTTATTTTTGTTCACAGTTCATGGCTACACAGCAGGGTCTGCAGCAAACCATGATGATGCCACATTGACTGTGTGTGTGTGGTGATGTTAGTGAGTAAACACCAGATTTATGTAAAAGCATCTTGTTATTTCACCCAAATAAATAAGACGGCATTTGTGTGACAATGTCATACACATGTTATCATTTGCTTGGCCTTTTGCTCCCCACTTAGTTGCCCATGTATCTACCAAGTCAATATCAGTATCAGTGATATGCTGATCGGGAACCATTGCCACATTGTACATTTATGGCGAGGCACTGTATTCTGTAATGTATCTCACAGGCACATGGAGAAAAAAGAAGTGTGGAAGATAAATCACAGATGTGAATGATGCCAGAGGGAAAAAAAATTGCCAATTACATTAAAAAGGACAGGGCATATACTTAATGGAAAACTCATTCACAAGTCCTACTTTCTTACCTCACGTTGGTCTGAAATTTGTATTGTTTACCTACTAGGTCCCTTCTTTTAAGCAACAATCTTTTTCCAAACATTCATTGCCTTATAAATTAAAGGTAGTAGCATCCGTTTAAGCTTTCATACCCAGCAGCAAAGAAAGCAAGGGAATATTGAGGTAAATACAGCAGCTTATGTAACTGCCTGGTCTTCTGAGCAAACTGGGAATATAAAGGTAATAACTAAAAGATGAAGCATCACTCAATTTAGTTGAGTGTAAATACTGCATAGTCTGAGTAAAAAACTGATACAGGTAGTCCTCGCTTAACAATACTAATTGGGACCAGAAACCCTGTCATTATGCAACAGGGTCATAAGATGAAAAACCATGTGACCCCACCACTTAATGATGGCAGTTCCACTAGCCCCACTTGCCATCATTAGGTGAGGACTGTGCAGGTCATTAAGCGAGGATCTCACAAAAGCAGTGTTGTGCCATCATGACACAAGTTCCAGCCCTCTGGAACTTGCTTCATGGAATTGCATTTATGAAAAGGGCAGCAGCATGATACCACATTCATTATTTTGATTAAGACTTTGGATCCTGTGGATGCTGCACCCTGGGTGAATAAGTGGAGCATCTTCTGTATAATTTTGTTTTTTTCTTGCTGAAACAGGATACAGAAAAATTAATATTAAATGCTGATTATAGTATTGTAAGACACAAGACATTGTTTTTTTTTAATGTGGTTGCTTTAATGCAACAAAAATACAAGGCATATGAAGTACAAAAAGAAAAAGAAAAAAGCAATAACTAAATAAAATACAACAAATACTTATATATGTTTAAAAAATAATAAAATAAGTAAAAACTGAATCTCATGGAGTCATATTGTCCAGTCCTTCCACTGCATCAAAAAAGAGCCTATTCAAAACTGAATTCATACATTTCATTAAGTTTTCCTTTGGCATATGGTATACAAGTTTCCTTCCAGAAACATAATATTTTCTGGAACAATTTTCTGGACATGATAGATCTAAAGTTCTTTAAAAATAAATACATACATTCCAAATTTTAGGAATATAGTGTAATACACATTAACATCTCTAAAACTCAACTCCCTTACTAAAACTTAATTAACAGTATTAAATATCTTTGACCAGTATAGAACAGCCAGAGGGCATGACCAAATCCTATGTGTTAATAGACCTTCAAATGTATTGCATCTCCAGCCTAGAAAGATAAATAACCAACCCTTTTTAAAAACCTACTGAGGAATCCAAGAAACAAACAAACAAAAACAGAGAAAGAGAAAGAGAGATTTTACTAAATTAGCCACATCTCAAGATTATAATTATATTCACCATTTTTTAAAACCTAAGTCCACTGACTAATTTTGTTTTGGATACTTTGATTCTTTATTCTACATTCTTGTAAATTAATTATTAAATTCAATTAATGTGTTAATCATTGACATTACAAAATGTACTTAAGAGCTGCTTATTTGAGAAAACATAGTTTGTACAAGTATGTTTATGTGTGTATGGGATTCTGCATTTTTAATTCCTCATAGTCAAGTGGAACATTAATAAGAAACAAGACCATCAAATCCTATGCAAAAATCATGTGAATGGTCTTCAAGCTGTGAATGCTGTCAACTGAACTCAACTATGGAATCCATTAAACTCCATGGGAGAACCAAGCTGTGTAGATGAATTTTATTTATGTTTTGGATTAAGACTTGGTTTAGTCTGCCAAGAAAACATCACAAAAGCAATGTCCCCCCAAAGGGTCAGATATGACTTGGTGCTTGCACAGGTTTGTGTTAGGGATAACAAATAAGATCTTACATCCTCTGACTTTTGGTTTGATTATGGAACTTTTTCTCTCTCAATAAATAACCCTAAATATGGGTAATCACATGGGTGATTATTTAAGTGGAATATAAATCTCTTTAGATGCACTACCTTACATTCCTTGTAGTTGATAAACTGAGAATATAGAGGAAGTCTAGAGATGAATTATTTTGGTAAAATACCATTTGGATAGCCTTCGTGTATACTGCTCCTAATCTAACATAAGTGAGGCCATATTTCCTCCTAAAAGAGTTTTTTCCCCTATCCCAATTTATTCCATGTGAACTCCACAAGGAATTGGTTTTGAGAAAGGCCCAAGTCTTGTTTGATGTTATAGATACCACATAGACCTCGCTATTAAATAGTTGTTGTTGCTCATGGATGATAACAATATGTTTTAAAATGCTATATCTTTAAAAAGTTTGTTCCATTTGAAACTTCAAGCAAGAAGATTGAGGAGAGAGATCAAATTCCTATAGGTTATTAAAAAAGAAGACAGTTATGTTAAACAATTATCATTTTATCAATATTATTGTCTTCTTTGGTTAAATTTGTTACAACAAAAGTCATAACATTAATTATAGAAGTTAAATTAGTGATGGTTGTGTTATGGATGAACTAAAAAGAGATTTATTTTTAAGACATCTCCCTGTGCCCCTGTGAACATGATAGAGATCAGGTTCAGCATCACTGTTGCATAATCCCATCATACCCATCATCCTTTTCTTGCTGAAAAGAAAGAAATATGGCTCATGTTAACAAAAGCAGAATGAAATTGATTATGGGGAGGAGAGATCCAGCCCAGTGCAATTGTCTAAGTCAAACCTAATAAGAAAGAAGCAATATAACTGGGCAAAACTGCAGACATTCCATAGTCAACTGAGGGCATGCACCTAATCCCTTCAACATTTCTCCACTTCTTAACAAGAGACAATGGTTATTTCCAGCACTGCTGCCACCTCTGAAAGGCATGGGTTTTTTTAAACAATAAAATGGGTCTCTTACACAATCAAAACTCATTCACCTCCCTTCTGTGGTGAATCCCGACAGCAAAATCAGAGCCTTAAAATCCCCTGCTCTACAATTAAAAATTCTTATAAAAGTTTTTATCTTTCTATTCTCTGTTCCACTTCTTCTGAAAGCTGGAACCCAATTGTTGTTGTCCCGATAAAGCCTTAAACTTCCTCCTCAGGTTTATGCTCCATTTTTTGCCTTCCATGACAGTCCTAGCCTCAATTTTTTATTATAAAATAATAATAAAAAATCCTGTTTAATTAATGATGTAATGAATGGTCCTGTTCATCTGGTATTTTATCAATCTTTTAATAAATTTCACAGTCAACTTTAGGTGCAAGAACAAGTTAATTGTCCTAAGATCTGAATTTTGACTTAATCTGCAGCAAAATGGAAGACAAGCAAGCAAAGGTACCTTATAAAATTCAATCAAGAGGCTATACCAGAACATGGGGTAGCAACTCAAATATAATATCATAAAGAGTCCTTCCTTCTCCTTCCAACAATCCCATTTTTATATCTATGACAATAGTGATTGGGAAATCTGTGAAGACCTATGACTTTGAGAGCTTGAAGAAACCAAGGCAAAGACTGGCTGAATGGAGACAACTATGAGTTGGTGGTCAGACTGTACAGCAAACTGGCTTGAGTAATGGAGTAAAGTTACAGCTGAAAAAAAATAAAGCTCATGAAGAAGGAAAGTAATTGAAGCTCAAGTTGGAAGCCACATTAAAAGAACTAAGTACCTGGGAAAAAAATACACCAGGATTTACTTAATGAATATGAAGAAAAGAGTATTTGGGAAAAAAAAAAACTTTGATTCGAAGGAGGATCTCTTCAAGTCTTTAAAGAAACAGCCAGTTAAACATGTGCAGATAAGAAGACTTTTGAGGCACAAAGTAACTGTCAGGTAAGCAGTCTGTTTAATTGCAAAGGTGAACTGAAGTTTTAAATTAATTGCAACTGTAATCCTATTACCTAGTAATATGCTCCAAGGAATTCAGTGGGACTGGCATCTGATGAAAAGATATAAGATTGCATGGGGAAAAAAATCTACATCAACCATTCCTAGAGTCATTTGAGCTCTTACTATTATTACTCCTGCCCTTTTCTAATATGGAAAAATATCGAATCATGTTTTACAATATTAATCTAAAGTTAATTTTCTGATCACCAAACTGTGTAGAAACCATGTATCTTAGAAATCATTTGAGTTTTCCATTACTATGCTACCAATTGTATCTATGTCACTGGTTTCCTGGCAAATGGTGCATAACTGCATTTTTGTTTTAGGAAGTTCATGCTTCTGAAAAATGTGTAGAAGATAAACAAGGCATAAGAACTGACTTGGAAATTCTCAATTCTGGATGCAAATATGCTTCAGATTTCCTGGAAAATCAGAATTCATGCAAAGGCAATTCAATCCATTCTTAGCAAGATGAAGCAATACATACAGTATATCAATGTTTCATTTCTGTGTCAATAAAATGCAGAAAATATTGCAGAAGTAACAAAAGTGAAAATATTCAAATATTCTATTCAATATTTTCTGAAGAAATACTTTGAGATGGATCTCTTAATAGTCAATTCTGGAATCAAAGTACAGATTATATTGCATAGGATGTAAAGCAGTCCCTGTTCCAAATTTCCTGAGATATATTTTTCTTGTCTTCTTAAATGTCCTTGTTATATCTTCAAGTGGGTGATTGACAATCATCTGGAAGTACAATAGCATATATTTCTAAACTGTCTCCAGAAATTTTTTTTTAACTGCTATGAAATAAAGATGCTTTGGCAATATTTTCAAGTCATATTCTTGACACCATCTTACTAATGGTATTAGTACTAATATTAAAAGTATTTTATTAAATACTGGTACCAAATGGATAAATGTGATTACAGTAACATTTGTACTTTTGGTATGTATTTTAAAAAATGCACTTAAGCCACAGCATTTGAAGGTTTCATTGATTAAAAAAAGATTTCAAAAATGTAGATTTTAAAATTATTTAAGTCAGGACAAGCACTAAATCATTATGTGACTTCTGAGGAAAGAAATGTTTTTCCTCTGGAATAATGTCCAGATACAAATGTTAACTTTTCTCATGTTGCTTGGAACAGTCCTATTATCTTGTTTATAATAAAACCAGGATAATTCCAATTGTACAAGCATAGATTTATACATGCTTCCATGTTTCTACCTTATACGGATGGAGCTTCCATGCTCTGTGAGTCATTTCATTAGTATATTGCTATATAAGTTTTGTTAAATAAATAAATAAGTTTTATTCCAGTCTGCTTCAGTTTCAGATACAGTCTGGCAGAAAATAGGATCCGTCACACCAGGAAATTCAGCATTTGTCTCCCAACTACTTTGAAATGCCATTCGTCTCCTGTTCATATAACAACTACCATAGGTTGTTCATTGTTCCCAGCATATTATAATCTGTTTAACAACTGTTTTGTAACTTCTTTTTAACACTGCAGGATCTGCTTGTCCCTTGGGGAGGGAAAAAATAGAAAAAGAGAGATCAGAAAATCTCTGTAGAAATGGAAATATGAGGAATTGAGAAATCCCAAACAGGGGACTTTAAAACAGGTATGATTCAAAAGGCAAATTGTTTTGTTTTAATATATATTTGTTTTTAAAAAAAAACTTGCCCCAAAATTATGGATTGTGTGGAAGTAAGGATTAATATATTTTCCCAGTTTCAGTATTCTACTATTTCTATTTTGCCTTCAGCCTACTTGCATTCTGATTTAACATGGAGCATATCTAAATTGGTCCAGGTAAACAGCAGCAGCTGGCTGCCTTTAGCTGCTTCTGAAAAACAAAGCAGGGTTGGAACTAGTTAGTACTTAGATGGGAGACAATAGAAAATACCAGGTTTGTTGGTTTGATGGAGAAATCCAAACTACATCCTGAAAAAGGTGAGGGCAGACAACTGTCATTGCCAAGAAAATTACAGATATGTTCCTGAAGTAACCTGGATTTGAGCTTGTTTTGAAGGAAGCTTTACTTTATCTCTTAAATTAACACCAGTATTGACTTGCACCACTTTCACTTGCTTCACACCATATGAAGATGAATAAGCAATACAATTGTGCAGCACACCAAGTTACCTGATGCTTTGGGGCACATTAAGAATCTAAACAGGAGGATGGGGTGCAGATGAATGAATATAAGTAACTGAACACTTGACAAACTGTCTATGTGCAATACTGTATAAAGTCTGGCACTCTAAAGCAAAACAGTATATTGGTAGTATCCAGCAAATATGGTTAGGTATATAGCTTTTCCAAGGAACTTGCTCAAGAGTCAAATACTTAAATGCATACAAGCAAAGTCTTTAATGAGTTGCATGACTCATGCAGTGATTTCCATGTGGAATCAATGAATTGGATTTTGTTTCACTGTTGTCACAGAAATATGCAGGTTCTCTTAGTGTCCACTTGTCAGCAGTGTAGATTTGTAAATGCTTTTTGAAAATATTGTTTTTTGTTTCCCTTAATGCTTTTTCCCCCAGAAAAGAGAACCCTAAAAATAATCTATTCATTATTACAGTGTATCACTGTAGTTTTTTAATGTCTTTTAGTTGACTATTACAACTAAATTATATATAATATCAAATAACTGTTTTTAGTGGAGAATGTAACATTTTGTATTCCAGTGAATCTTACATAAAATGCAGCTAGATTATATGGACAAGACAGTTAATGTTTCTGAAATTTGTTGAATGAGGATAATATATAGTATCCTGCATAATATTTTGAAAGTACTGCATCTGTGTCCAGATTGTCTCTGAATAAAATGATAAACAGATATATGTTCTGTATTAAATTATCATACTGGTTCCATAGAGTGGCTTCAGGCAGTATGCTTTAGAAACAATTAAGTTTGTATTTATATGACTTGTAAGAAGTAGTAATACAGTAGAGTCTTTTGATTGTGATGGAAGAAAATAAATGAATTGAGCATCAAATTATTGGGTGATTTCTCCATATCTAAGTTCAGATGTCTTGGCAGTCATTACCCACTAAGCATTTAGAAAGTCTCTCCAATCTGCACAAGTTAAGTTAGATTTTGTGTTAACGTGGACATTTGCCAATGGTCTGGTAAAGGATATTACTTCCTGTGTTTGTTTGACGAATTTTTACTCTGTGCTTTATTCAAAGAAGCATTCATTAGAGTTTATAAAATATTAGTAGGAGGACAGTACTGCCCACTTTTAGAATAAAGGAAGGGAGATAAAAAATGAAGCTGGGACTCGAGCTATTATAAAGTTAAAATAGGTGTATGTATTCATTATTATGATGAACCATAGTTTACAAATTTGTTGTTCATTGATTTTGGCACACTGCCTTTAGTATTGGAACAGCGATGTCAGGAGATGATACCAAAGCTTCAAGAAAAGTTAAATTGTATTTGAACTAATTATATTTTTTTAAAAATATTTTTCTTATATTGCTGCTAGCTGTTTGAACTTTGATGCAAAAGACCTGAGTTTGTAGAGGGCCTTATAAGTACAGAGTGTTCCCTAGCAACCAGCCTGGATAGCTGCTGAATATTTAAGTATTACAAATATGTTTTATTAGTTCCTGGAATTTTTCTTGTCAAGATGCTGGTCCAAGAGTGCTTTAGTTTATATGCCTGATGTATACAGGGACCTAGCTGAGCAGCAGATGCTTAACTTTGCAATATTCTTCAATCCTTTCCAAAAGAAGGTGTAACCTCCTTTTTCTTCCTCTCCTGCTCTTTGGATTTCTTAAAGTGCTGCTATATCTATATTAAAATGTCTCAACTGCTGGAATTATCAGGGATCAACTCAGCACTGTCTCATAAACATAAGGGGGTCACTCTAGCAAATCGCATCTCTATTGTGCTTGTGGGATGTCATATGGGTCACCTGACTTCCTCTTCCTCCTCCTTCTTGGGCTTAGGGATTAACAGTCTCCATTACCTCATGGGCAGATATGCAAGCAGGAAGAGCTGCAGGAATGCAGCCCTCCCCACACCATCCTCTGCTACCAAGAACCAGTGATGATTAAGTGCTTTCTACTATGAACCTACCTGTATCCAGATCTACTGAATAAAAGTAAGTTATCTCTATTTTTCTTCATCAAACTACTGTGTGAAGACTGAATTTATTTCTGAATGTAATTAAGCTTAATGTGCAAGTTGTTGTTTGGTTCACACTTCTGCTCTGCAAGATTGCTGTTAGCTGCTTGGAGTTCTTTTATTAACCTTTAAAAACTCCATCATCAACTCACTTGCAATAATGGCAGTCCTGCGTTCAGGACGTACACTATCCATATTGTCCTGCAGTGTCTGTATATTCCACGTTCTGAAATCCATATGTCTTTTTTGACCACTATATGGTGACCCATTGGATGTGGTAATCCAATCAGGGAGAAAAACAAGACAGACTATGTTTAGAGCACCTTTTCTAGCCCCTTCCCCATATGGGGTGAGCAGAGTGGATCCTAAATAGGACTGCTCAGTCATGGATACAGCTGCCGAACTACTCAAGTGCCTCAGACCTTGAGTCAGGATGACTGAATCAGTAATCCACCACCCATGTGTTGGTCTATGACTAAGGGCTTCCAGATTTCACAGTCCTGCCCCTGTTGCCATTTGCCAGTCACCATGGGACTTTTAATTAGTTTAGGCTGGGTTTAGAGTAGTTGGAAGACACCTATGCATGCGTTTGTTTTATGTGTGGAGATCAGTGCACAATGATCAGCACACAATATTCACAGAAAAAGGTGCTAATCCAATGGCATGGATACCATGGTGATTGGTGACCTTTTATCTGCTGCAGCCTTCATCCGCCATTGTAACAATAAACCTTGCTATCTTCCCCCTGTTCTGCTGTTGAGGAGTTTCTTGGATCGTTCTTTGTCTGGTTCCTCCCCCTGGACCTTACTGCTGTGGGTGACCCTACCAGAAGTACATGACTCCTGACAGCTTCACTCACAGGGTTCATTGAGAACACACAAGCCCACTCACCACAACAAGGTGACGATCCAACGAGTGGGTCCATTAAAGTATTGCTTCTTTGTAGATAAAAGCTGTACAATATGAGGCCTCAATTCAAATAGCCATATCACAATAGCCACTTAATTACTCAGTCTGCTTTCTACAAATAACTATTGTAACTGGCAGCTGTGTCACTCTCTATTGCTAATGTGGTTTACAGTTTTCCTACAGTTGGTATTACCCCTGCTGTACAAAGGGACTGTGTGTGTAAATGCTGCTAAGGAAGATATAGCTGATTTACCTGAGGGAAGTCGATGTCTAGTCTTGCCGCTACTTTCTTCATTTGTGCAAGCATGTGGTGGTCTCTCATGAAGGATACACAGGCTGCAAGTTTTCTCAGGATGAGAGCTTGTGGTCTCTCATGAAGAATGTAGGAAGAATGCACAGACACAACTTCCTCGGGATGAGAGCTTGTGGTCTCTCATGAAGAATGTAGGAAGAATGCACAGACACAACTTCCTCGGGATGAGAGCTTGTGGTCTCTCATGAAGAATATACACGACACACAGTTTCTTGGGATGAGAGCCCCGATTCAAGCCGTAAGCTCTCTTTTATTATTCTCCCAGTTAAGCAAGTGCACTAAAACAGTAATTCACAAAGCAGAAGGCTGATTGGTCTAAATAGCAATGCATACCTCATGTAACCGCCGATAGCCTCCTGGCACAGCTCAGGTTACAGCTCCTGTTGCCTTGTGAGGAAAGTTTTTGCTACAACCTTATCCACTATGGAAGTTCAAGGAAGGTTCAATGTAAATAAGCATCTCGCACAGCTGTCGTGGTTTGCCAACCAACAACATAGCATACAATGCTCTCTACATCTCCTCCTTTTTATTTTCAGTTATAGCAAGCCATTTCCTGTTGTGAATAGAGGCTGATACACAGGAGAGTAACTCTGAAGGCACATGGAAGATATGAGAGGGAAACAATAAATGCAACAGCAATTAATGCAAATAATACAAATATTTGTATAGTGATATTAAACATATGAGTACATGATGAATAAATGCCAAGGTTAATACTGTTAGGGTTAATATACTGCCAACACAATGTGGCAAGTGTCTGAAATCTAGAGGCTAAATGAACTATGGTCACATTATCTGGGGCAGCAGTGCGAATACCTGGCACAAAGGTTTGGTTGTGCCAGTGGGTTACAAAGAGAGGAACTGCCACCAGAGGAAGTCCAGCGTGGCCATAGGCAGGGGCGTGCAAACAACCCCAACAGTCCATTTTCTGTAGAGTGCGAGCAAGTGATTGTAGATCCGGAATGTATATATTCGGAGTCCAGGATCCATGCTGAGGTGAGGCTAGAATAAATGAAAACAAACTACACAAGCAAATACATAAAATGGTAATAAAAGAGTTGGCATTCAAACAAGCAATAATGGCAACAATGAAATTGTCCTCTGATTTAGGGAGATTGTTCTTTTGCAACAGTTGGTTCACTTGCATTCCCAGAGCTTTGATTTGTCCCCATGTCAGACGGTGCTGTTGTTGGCGTGGCACTCGAGCCTTGTTGGTGGTGGCTCCTGTGGTGGAGTTGGTTTACAGCATCTGTCTGAACTGTGGAATTGGATTCCTCAGTTCCTGATGCCATTCCGCCATGATATGGTTTAACACAACGTCCAGGAACCCACAATGGACCTGTGGGAAGAAGCAGAGCAGCATATCCCCTTCCCCAGGTCAATAAGGGAACAGGGCCTTTCCAGGTAGGGTCAGGAAGTTGCTTATAATATACCAAAGGCTTTGGTAACGTGACTTGAGATCCAAAATGACGTTGAACAGCAGTGTCAGAATTTGAAGAAAGATTTAGATGATTGAGTGTAAAAAGAACCTGATTCAGCCATTGCTGAATATTTGGCAATGAGGGTAATACTCCCCCATTTTTAAGTTTGTGTTTGTCCAGGGAGGACTTTAAAGTCTTATTAGCTCGTTCAACAATAGCTTGGCCAGTGGAATTATAAGGAATGCCAAAAAGGTGAGAAACAGACCATTGCTGACAAAAGGAGGCAAAGCCAGAGCTGCAATACGCAGCCCCATTATCAGTTTTCAAGACTGAGGGCTTGCCCATGACAGCAAAAGAGCGAACACAGTGATTAATAACATGCTTTGTGGCCTCTCCACGTTGTGGAGTGGCAAAAATATAGCCAGAAAAGGTATCAATAACAACATGTAAATACTTCCATGGAGAAAAGGAGGGATATTGAGTCACATCCATTTGCCAAATCTGATTAGCAGACACGTGTTGAGAACAAGCATCACACTGTTGAACAATGGCTTTAGCTTGTGAGATGGGCAGTTGGAATTGTCGAGCCAAAGCTCGGGCGTTTTGGTGAAATTGACTGTGACTTTCCCAGGGGGAAGCAGAAAACAACAACTGGATAGAAGGACGACAGGCTGCATCGGCAATCTGGTTACCAAGTGAAATCTGTCCAGGGAAAGGTTGATGACTTCGAATATGAGCAACATAGAGAGGATGTCTGCGGTTATGCAAAACATCCTGTAGAGTGAGAAGAAGTGACAACAAATTTTCATCGAGAGAGGGAGAAACATATGCACCAGGAAGAGAACAAACAATTTGAGGAACATAGAGACTATCAGAGATAACATTGAGAGGCTGGGAGGGAAAAAGTTGAAGGCCATAAATCATAGCAGCAAGTTCAGAGCGCTGTGCAGAGGTTTGAGGAGGGGTGATTTTTGTGTGCCACTGTGTGCCTGTTTGCCACGTCACTGCCCCCCAAACCTTGCCACCATCAACAAACAAAGTCAGAGCGTGAGACAAAGGAAAAGAAGAGATAATAGAGTGAAAAATAAGAGGCAGTTGTGAGACAGCCAATAGACGAGGGTCAAATGATAAGTGATAGGTGACAGTGCCAACATAATCAGTCAAAGCAATTTGCAAGTCAGAAGACTCTGAGAAAAAAAATTTCCCATTCTCGCAGTGGGATGGGAACAATGATTCGTATCAAATCCAAGCCAATTAGTGCTTGGCTACGAGAGCGTCCTTTGAAGATCAAAGTAGCAAACAAAGAAGCCAAAGGAGTGATAGTACGATGAGGAATGTGCAGGAGGTTTTCAAGAATGAAAACAAAAGGTTTAGAGTTGGATTTGTAAAAAAGCAACTGGCAAAAGACCGCAGTAGGAAGCTTGCCAGTTGATAAAACAACCAATGTGAAAAAAATGTTATCTTGACAGCGATCTACCCACTGTTGGCCAAGGCTGTCTTGAATATTTTGTAAAACCTGAAGTTGTTCCTTCGATAGGGTAATTAAGTCTGTGGGGTCTTTGCCACCTTTTAAGGCAGCAAACAAGGGGCTCATGGCCGCTGTTGTTTGGCCAATATAAGGACAGAGCCAATTTATTGCCCCTAAAAGCTGCTGCAGCTTAACATACAAAATGGGAGATTGAATCTCCAAAGATGGTAATTGTGGGTGAGAATAGGTTTGCATCAGCTTATGACCAAGATATAAAAAAGGCTCAGAGGATTGAATTTTCTCTGATGCAATTACAAGACCATATTCTCCTAGGCATGTCTGTAAATCATGCAACCATGACAGTGGAAGAGAAGGACCTGCAATTAAAATATCATCCATATAATGATAAACTAACAATTTTGGATATTGGAGCCGAAAAGGTTCTAAAGCAGTAGCAACATAAATTTGACACAAGGTGGGACTATTTAACATCCCTTGTGGTAAAACTTTCCACTGATATCGTTGTGTGGGCCGGTCAGCATTTAAAACTGGCACAGTAAAAGCAAACAACATTTTGTCTTTCGGATAAAGAGGAATAGTAAAAAAACAATCCTTTAAATCAATAATTCTTAATTCATAAGTTCTGGGGATTAAGTTAGGGTTAGGCATCCCACATTGTAAAGCTCCCATAGGCATGATAAGAGCATTAATAGCACGCAGATAGTGCAACATACGCCATTTGCCTGATTTCTTTTTAATGACAAAAACTGGTGTATTAAAAGGACTGGTTGTTGGCTCAAGATGACCAGCTTGTAATTGTTCTTAAACCAACATGTGTAAAGCAGTTAATTTGCATTTTGAGCAAGGGGTTTTTGGCTTAAAACGAGTATTACTGGTCCCTCTGACAATATTTGCTCCTCCCCCCGGTGCCCTGCATTGTGCTTTAAAGTGTCCTGGCTTCCCACAATTGAAACAATTACCAGTAGGCTTGCCAAGGCGTCCCTTATGCAGAGCCATTGCTAAAGTCCCCATCTGCCAGGCATTAGTCCCTACCTCCAAACAAGCTTTTAACATGTCAGCCAGAGAATACTCTGGTCGAGAAATGATAGACTGTAAAGCCTTCTTACAATCAGCATTGGCATTTTCTGCAGCCATGCACTTGAGAAGCTCATCAGCTGCTTCAGTATTGTCTTGAGTTTCAGAAACAGGGAAGGCATTTAAACCTTCCAATAACTCTTCTCCTGATAAGGTTCCAGCATGCATGGAAGCTTCAAACCCAGTTCTAACAGCTCCTTTGTACATCACTTCCTCTTGTGATTCTACAGGTGCCACAACAGGCTGAATTAAAGGAGCAGGCAGTGTCACTTGAGGACCCGGAGTTGTTAATTGGGGTCTCTGAGTTGGTTTTAAAAGATATGGTGGTGGGGCGCTTGGAGGCGGCAACAAAGAAGCGGTGGTATTAGCATTAAATGCCTGAGCATGATACTCAGTCGCCTCTTTAATCTTCTTCCACAATGCTAAGATTAACATAGGAGCTCGAACACCCTCATGCAATTCCTTCCCTATTCTTATCCAATCTTCAAGTTCTAATGATCCCTGTTCTGGATACCAGGGACATCTACTATATACAATTTTTAAAAGTTCCTCAATTGTCTTTAAGTCTGTATCATAAGGCTTTCCTGTTACTTTAATAAACGTATTCCTTAGCAGACATTTCAGTTCTTTGGCATGAACTTTCTGCCCTACTGAAAGTTTACTCCCCATACTCACGAAAGGGAACTGAAGTCGTCCAGCGATTCAGTTGAGGTGCACCGTAGCTATTCCAGCTGGTGAGTAAAGGGTTGCAAGGAATCACGTCGGGGGGGTCACCACTTGTGGTGGTCTCTCATGAAGGATACACAGGCTGCAAGTTTTCTCAGGATGAGAGCTTGTGGTCTCTCATGAAGAATGTAGGAAGAATGCACAGACACAACTTCCTCGGGATGAGAGCTTGTGGTCTCTCATGAAGAATGTAGGAAGAATGCACAGACACAACTTCCTCGGGATGAGAGCTTGTGGTCTCTCATGAAGAATATACACGACACACAGTTTCTTGGGATGAGAGCCCCGATTCAAGCCGTAAGCTCTCTTTTATTATTCTCCCAGTTAAGCAAGTGCACTAAAACAGTAATTCACAAAGCAGAAGGCTGATTGGTCTAAATAGCAATGCATACCTCATGTAACCGCCGATAGCCTCCTGGCACAGCTCAGGTTACAGCTCCTGTTGCCTTGTGAGGAAAGTTTTTGCTACAACCTTATCCACTATGGAAGTTCAAGGAAGGTTCAATGTAAATAAGCATCTCGCACAGCTGTCGTGGTTTGCCAACCAACAACATAGCATACAATGCTCTCTACACAAGCAAACCTTTTGTGAGCCAGTCATGTCACTATTATGCACTATGGTAAGACCCTTGCAAATTATTAAGGGTATAGTAATTCAATGCAACCAAAATCAAGTTTCATGCATTGTATCCAATGCTGACTCATCTCAGAGTCCTCATTTATCTCTCACACACAAATGTACAAAATGACTGAAGTTTCATCTGTGGCAAGAGGATAGAAAACACTGTGTTCAGAGATTCTTCAGTGTTATTCAAAATGATACTTAAAAATAAGGGAGATTCCAGTCACATTGGAGGCCACCCTAGAGTCTCAGTAGAGATATGCAAACTGCTCATCTCCACATTTGATTAACAACTGAAAATTCTAATATATTAGCCAAATTTGGAAAGTTTCATCACACTGTGGGAGGGTTCAAAAGATCCCTGGAAGAGGGTATCTTAATATGTGCCATGATTTCTGAAATTATGAATTCCTGCTACAGTTCCTGGTGTCTGCATCATCTTTAGACCTGCTGTGTAACCACTGTGACAGCAAATGGAGTTTCTGTTAACAGAGAAAAGTACAATATCTCCATATAAGTACTTGGGTATATTCAAACAGCAATTTGAATCCTACCTTTTAGCACTATATTTAAATTTTGATTTTTAATGAATATTATGTTACTCTTCTCTGAACTGGAAAGGCCTCAACTAGTATGACTCGGATAACTTTCTATAGGTTGTCGGGCCAGGCACAACTGTAGGTATTGTGAACTTTACTGATTTTGAGAAAATGAGACATGAAAAAGAATCAGTAGGGGGTGCAAAAGCCCCACCATTTGGAGGCCTCAAATCTTTGGTAGGGTGAACATTTAAAAGTAATTTTCTGCTTCATATGACAAATAGAAGATAAAAACACAACCCTGCAATCATGCATTGAAATTCTGTGTACAGCGTTCAGATAAGTGTTCACACCTGCTATAAACGTAAACATATATCTACACCTGCTTGATTATATAGAATAAAGAACATTTAGATTTGTTCATTTATAGTAGACCCTGAAATGATTTTTTTTTACATTTTCAATCAAGCTAGAAAGAATGTAGAACTATTTCAGCTTTGAAAGAGTTAGCTATTTTAGGACCATCAGGTATGGGCTGGAAAAAATCCAGATGAACATTAGATGGCAGCAAAGAGTTAAGAGTTTTCTTTTGCCTTTTCTGCCATCCAGTGATTGCCTGAATTTTTTCAACCCAGACATGGTAATCCTACACTAATGCCTTTGTGGAAAGAAAGCCATTGAAGATATTAAACTGGGAATTATTTCCCCTATATATTCTTCAGTACAAGTTGATCTGGCTTAACTCCTTAGATTTAAGAATGTTAATTGAGTGACAATGGGATACGCTTTTTCTGAATCATTTGACTGTTTTTTTTTTCTTTTGTAGAATTAAAAAGACTTGTAAATAAGCCTTTCCAAGGTAATAGTTAAATTTGACTAAAATAGGGCATTTAGGGCACAGCCAGATAGCTACATTAAAGTACAAATCAATACTTCTTAGTAGAAAAGTAGAATAGCATAAAATATTATTCTCCCATAGCTAAGCCCTGATTTATCTCAGTGGTGAAGTCAGCAAGTTACAGTTTTAACAAAATACAAGTTAAGGAAAGTGTTTGATAGATTCAACTGGCTTTGTCTCCACTTCCTCTAAGCATCACCAGCTAGTGAAAAAATGACATATCCATTAATTGGATGACATATCCATTAATTGCAG
Source organism: Candoia aspera (assembly GCF_035149785.1). Taxonomy (NCBI): domain Eukaryota; kingdom Metazoa; phylum Chordata; class Lepidosauria; order Squamata; family Candoiidae; genus Candoia; species Candoia aspera. Next base: position 152,658,056 of record NC_086155.1, on the reverse strand, counting down.
AGATAGGGTTATCTAGCCATCCATCTATAATATTTAATTTCTTTGTTTGTAGTCATTCCTCATCTTTCCTTGTTCCTGACCCTTTTTAAAGTTTGGACCCAGACTCAAGAGCAGTATCCTTTGTCCAATGAATGAATGCTATGTAGCTTCACACTTTCCCACATCTCTATTTATCTACTTTGTATTAACTATTCTGCTACCTTCATTCTTCTGCCCTTTTTAGTTCTTTGTTAAAATCCTTGCTTGGCTGAAAATCAGATTTGTGCCTATTCAAACCTGTTATCCTTTTTGCCTATGGCACTATGCTGTCCAAACAGAAAGGAGAAAGGTACACTCATTAGTCTTCGGCAAAGGATAGTTACCTTGTCGTGGTGCTGGAGCTTGAGCACCTCAGTGATGCCATGAGCTAAACCATGAAGGGACACCCAAGACGGGAAGGTCATGACAGAGAGGTCAGACTAAATGCGATCTCTGGGGAAGGTAATGGCAACCCATCCCAGTATTCTTGCCGTGAAAACTAAATGGATCAGTACAACCAGAGATATGTCAGTATACCATCAGAAGATGAGACCCCCAGGTCAGAAGATGGTCAAAATGCTACTGGGGAGGAACAGAGGACGAGTTCAACTAGCCCCAGACGTGATGACGCAGCTAGCTCAAAGCCAAAAGGACGGCTAGCGGCCAACGGTGCTGGTGGTGAACGGCGAATCCGATGTTCTAAGGATCAACACACCATTGGAACCTGGAATGTAAGATCTATGAGCCAGGGCAAATTGGATGTGGTTATTGGTGAGATGTCAAGATTAAAGATAGACATTTTGGGCGTCAGTGAACTGAAATGGACTGGAATGGGCCACTTCACATCAAATGACCACCAGATCTACTACTGTGGACAAGAGGACCACAGAGGAAATGGGGTAGCCTTCATAATTAATAGTAAAGTGGCTAAAGCAGTGCTTGGATACAATGCAAAAAACAATAGAATGATTCAATTCGAATTCAGGGCAAGCCATCCAACATCACAGTCATCCAAATATACACCCCAACCACAGATGCTGAAGAAACTGAAGTAGAGCAGTTCTATGAGGATCTGCAGCACCTACTGGACGACATGCCTAAAAGAGATGTTATTTTCATCACGGGAGACTGGAATGCTAAGGTGGGCAGTAAATGACACCTGAAATTACAGGTAAGCATGGCCTGGGAGAACAAAATGAAGCAGATAGAATTTTGCCAAGACAACGCATTCTGCATAACACACACTCTCTTCCAACAACCTAAGAGACAGCTTTATACATGGACTTTACCAGATGGACAACACCAAAATCAGATTGACTACATCCTTTGCAGCCAAAGGTGGTGGACATCTATACAGTCGGTAAAAACAAGACCTGGAGCTGACTGTAGTTCCAATCACGAACTTCTTCTTGCACAATTTAGGATCAGACTAAAGAGATTAGGGAAGACCCACAGATCAGCTAGATATGAGCTCACTAATATTCCTAAGGAATATGCAGTGGAGCTGAAGAATAGATTTAAGGGACTGGACTTAGTAGATAGGGTCCCGGAAGAACTCTGGACAGAAGTTGGCAGCATTGTTCAGGAGGCGGCAACAAAATACATCCCAAAGAAAGAGAAAACCAAGAAGGCAAAATGGCTGTCTGCTGAGACACTAGAAGTAGCCCAAGAAAGAAGGAAAGCAAAAGGCAACAGTGATAGGGGGAGATATGCCCAATTCAATGCAAAATTCCAGAGGTTAGCCAGAAGAGTTAAGGAATTATTTTTAAACAAGCAATGCGTGGAAGTGGAAGAAGACAATAGAATAGGAAGGACAAGAGACCTCTTCCAGAAAATTAGAAACATTGGAGGTAAATTCCAGGCCAAAATGGGTACGATCAAAAACAAAGGTGGCAAGGACCTAACAGAAGAAGAAGAGATCAAGAAAAGGTGGCAAGAATATATGGAAGACCTGTATAGGAAGGATAACAATATCGGGGATAGCTTTGATGGTGTGGGCAGTGAGCTAGATCCAGACATCCTGAAGAGTGAGGTTGAATGGGCCTTAAGAAGCATTGCTAATAAGGCAGCAGGAGACGATGGCATCCCAGCTGAACAGTTCAAAATCTTGCAAGATGATGCTGTCAAGGTAATGCATGCTATATGCCAGCAAATTTGGAAAACACAAGAATGGCCATCAGACTGGAAAAAATCAACTTATATCCCCATACCAAAAAAGGGAAACACTAAAGAATGTTCAAACTATCGAACAGTGGCACTCATCTCACATGCCAGTAAGGTAATGCTCAAGATCCTGCAAGGTAGACTTCAGCAATTCATGGAGCGAGAATTGCCAGATGTACAAGCTGGGTTTAGAAAAGGCAGAGGAACTTGGGACCAAATTGCCAATATCCGCTGGATAATGGAAAAAGCCAGGAAGTTTCAGAAAAACATCTATTTCTGTTTTATTGACTATTCTAAAGCCTTTGACTGTGTGGACCATAACAAAGTGTAGCAAGTTCTTAGTGGTATGGGGATACCAAGTCACCTTGTATGCCTCCTGAAGAATCTGTATAACGACCAAGTAGCAACAGTAAGAACAGACCACGGAACAACGGACTGGTTTAAGATTGGGAAAGGAGTACGGCAGGGCTGTATACTCTCACCCTACCTATTCAACTTGTATGCAGAACACATCATGCAACGTGCTGGGCTTGAGGAATCCAAGGCTGGAGTTAAAATCTCTGGAAGAAACATTAACTATCTCAGATATGCAGATGATACCACTTTGATGGCTGAAAGCGAAGAGGAACTGAGGAGCCTTATGATGAAGGTGAAAGAAGAAAGTGCAAAAGCTGGCTTGCAGCTAAACCTCAAAAAAACCAAGATTATGGCAACCAGCTTGATTGATAACTGGCAAATAGAGGGAGAAAATGTAGAAGCAGTGAAAGACTTTGTATTTCTAGGTGCGAAGATTACTGCAGATGCTGACTGCAGTCAGGAAATCAGAAGACGCTTAATCCTTGGGAGAAGAGCAATGACAAATCTCAATAAAATAGTTAAGAGCAGAGACATCACACTGACAACAAAGGTCCACATAGTTAAAGCAATGGTGTTCCCTGTAGTAACACCATTGCGAGAGCTGGACCATAAGGAAGGCTGAGAGAAGGAAGATCGATGCTTTTGAACTGTGGTGTTGGAGGAAAATTCTGAGAGTGCCTTGGACTACAAAAAGATCAAACCAGTCCATCCTCCAGGAAATAAAGCCAGACTGCTCACTTGAGGGAATGATATTAAAGGCAAAGCTGAAATACGTTGGCCACAAAATGAGAAGACAGGACACCCTGGAGAAGATGCTGATGCTAGGGAGAGTGGAATGCAAAAGGAAGAGGGGCCAACCAAGGGCAAGATGGATAGATGATATTCTAGAGATGACGGACTCGTCCCTGGGGGAGCTGGGGGTGTTAACGACCAACAGGAAGCTTTGGCGTGGGCTGGTCCATGAAGTCACAAAGAGTTGGAAGCGACTAAATGAATAAACAACAACAACACTCATTAGTTGTTTAATAAGAGAAAACAATTGCAATAGCAATACCTCTCTACAGTCCATATTGCTGGAATAAGACTGGGTTGAAAAATCTTCGTAAATCTAATATGTGATTTAACCTCCACATTATTTATAAAGAGGAGGCAACAAGCTCTAGTTATACCATCCTGTTTCAAGTATACTCAAGTGTTGTGTTAAACAGAAGTGTGGCATAATCCTTTCAAATTTAAATCAAGCATCTACTTGAAGTACACGTGGGAATGAATGAAGAGGGGAGTGGAGCTCCCAATGAAATAAGAATGTCATTGACAGAAATCAAGAGCTGAAATCTCATTCAGATCTTTTGGTTCAGAATGCTCCAAAGCAGCTGCCCTTTATAAATTTAATATTAACTTAGAATAAATAATTGCTATGATCCCTCGATAAAATAGTTAAGAGCAGAGACATCACACTGACAACAAGGTCCACATAGTTAAAGCAACGGTGTTCCCCATAGTAACATATGGCTGCGAGAGCTGGACCATAAGGAAGGCTGAGAGAAGGAAGATCGATGCTTTTGAACTGTGGTGTTGGAGGAAAATTCTGAGAGTGCCTTGGACTGCAAGAAGATCAAACCAGTCCATTCTCCAGGAAATAAAGCCAGACTGCTCACTTGAGGGAATGATATTAAAGGCAAAACTGAAATACTTTGGCCACATAATGAGAAGACAGGACAGCCTGGAGAAGATGCTGATGCTAGGGAGAGTGGAGGGCAAAAGGAAGAGGGGCCAACCAAGGGCAAGGTGGGTGGATGATATTCTAGAGGTGACGGACTCGTCCCTGGGGGAGCTGGGGGTGTTGACGACCGACAGGAAGCTCTGGCGTGGGCTGGTCCATGAAGTCACGAAGAGTCGGAAGCGACTAAACGGATAAACAACAACATGATCCCTTTGCCTAAACAATTTTTGCTATTTATATAGAGTTTGAATTTGTGTTATCTATTACTACTCCCACCCTGTTGGTTCTGCCGTATTTCAATCAGCTACCAAAAATCTGATCTGGGATAAAGGCCAGAGGGTTCTATTTTTTCTCTGATGTGTTGTGGAATATTATCAATCAAGTTGAATCAAGTTAATATGTGAATTTATGGTACTGGATATTCTGTGAAAAAGTTGTTCTATTTGGTATTTTAGAACAACATAAATAGTATTCCATTACAGAAGATGTTAATTTTCAGAATGTTTTTCCAATTCTAAAACTTAATCAGAAATCTTAACTTAATGTTGGCAGTGTGAAGTAGACAGAGAAGGAGAGAGGGAAAGGATTATATCCTATTGTGGTCATCTAAGGCTGGAACATAGATGTACTTGTGTACTACTTTCCACCCCAATATCCATTGCAAAAATTGGGGGCTCTCTAGAAAACATTGGAAAGTCTACTCACATAATATTATATTATTCCCAAAGAAAAGATATATAATTATATATAAAATCCATTCCTTCCCTAAGTGGTAGCAACCTATCACCCTGGCTATACATAACTAAGAAGGAAGTATCACTGGGTGCAGAATTAATATTTATATGTCATTTCTGATTTTCATGACTGCCTATTTTGTCTATTTTGTCTACATGGAGACATACCACTTTCAAATAATAAGCTGGAATATAAACTTAAATTTAAAAGAGAAAAAGAAACATTTTTTAACAACCTGGAAAAATAACAGCTAGATATCATTATAATCAAAGAATAGCTTACAAAATTAACAGTTTTGTTTTTGCTTTTTTTTTTTTTGGAGGCATAACAGCTGGGGGTTTTTAAGGCATAAGAGCTGGATTGGGCTAATTACATTAGTGGATATTCAAATAAATATGTCAAGCAACAGAAGAAGAATCTGTAAAGGTTATAATCAAATTATTTCGCAAATCTGGTCATACAGTGGCCAGCAGATTAGAAGAGGTCAGTCTACATACCAATACTGAAGAAAGGAAACTTAACAGAATGTGCAAACATAATATCCTTGATTTCACATGTTAGCAAAAAATCTTTAAATTTGTACAACACAGATAAAGCTTTACATGGAAAGAGAGATGAGAGATGTTCAAGCTAGTTTTAGAAAATACTGAGGAACAAGGGCTATTATTGCTGATGCATGCTGGATAATTGAGAAAGCCAATGGATACTAAAAAGAAGTGCTTCATTGATTATAGGCCTTTGATTGTGTTAACTGTATCAAACTATGGAATGTTCTTAGGATGAGAATCCCAGAACATCTCATTGTCCTCATACAAAACCTATAGACAAGTCAGGAAGCCATAGTCTGGATGGAACATGGTTAAATTGGCTGCAGATCAACAAACGGAAGACATAAAGCTGTATACTCTCCCCTTATTTATTCAAATTCTATGCTGAATATATATTGAAGGAAGCTGGATTAAAAGATGAGTGTGCCTTAAAATTGAAGTAAGAAACAAAAACAACCAGCACTATGCCAATGACTCTACTCTGAGAGCTGAAAATGCAAATATCTGGAAATTCTAGAACTAAAAGTCAGTGTCACTGTCAGGAGCACAGTGGAAAAAATAGGACCAAGATTAAATATAAAGAAGAGTAAACTAATGACAGCAGGTACAGCAACCAGCCTTAGAACTGACAATGAAGACACTGAAGTAGTGGACAGCTTCTGCCTTTTAGAAACAACTATCAACAGTAAAGGAAATGGCAGTCAAAAATATGCTGCAGACTATCACTTGGTAGAGTAGCAATAAAGGCCTCAGAAAATATATACAGATGTCATGATGTGTCTTCAGAGATCAGAATCATGCAGGCAGTTTTCTCTGTGACACTGTAGAAGTGAAAGGTGGCCTTTGTAGAAGCCAGATAGAAAGAAAAACAAATGTACCATAGAACGAATCAAACTCAGAATTTCCAGCTGAGGCACAAATTACCAGGCTCAAATTATTATATTTTGAACACATTATGCAAAGACCAAGTTGTCTGGAGAAAGCTCTGATGCTGGGGAAGATAGAAGAAAAGAGAAAAAGAGGATGACCAGCAGCAAGGTGGAAAGGAGCAATTTCAGTGATGATGGGTGCAGCATTGGAAGGACCAGGTTGGAGACAGTCTTCTGCAGAAAATCTGTGTGGCTGCTAAGAGTCAACGCAGACTTGGTGGCACATAATCAAACAAAATAAAGCATATGGGTAGCCATTACATTTGACAATAATCTTAAAGTTGATATGGAATATGAATGCTGAGACTTTATTTTTTATTGTAAAGATAGCTGCTGTCACTCTTGTTCTGATTAACTTTTATAGATCCATTAAGAATATTTCACAGCTGTTTCTCTAAACTATATTCTGCAAATTATCTGTTTATCATCTGCTAGAGATTTTAACTTAAGTCAAGATTCTCAGTTAGATTGAAGTGTTTCAAAAAGAACTTCTACTTCTCCAAATTCAAAGGCAGTACAATAATATAGTTCAGAATTAAAATTAATTTGGTGTTTTCTTTTAAATCAACATGTAGAGAATATTTTTCTTCACATGTACATCAAAATTGTTTCCGATTATATTGTTTTTCAGTTTCTTTTGCTTTACTGGATGAAGTTATGAACTCTTCAATAGGCTCCACTTCAAACTCTGATCATGTTCCAATAGCTCTGCCAATTAAAAATCAGCCAATTCTAGATGGTACTTGAGTATTTCTCCCCTAAGAGATTATCTTTTTTTGAAATATGTTAAGAAGGAAGTTTGGTCTTTTTAAAATTTAAATTGGGCCTCTATTAATGTATTAATTCTCTGGGATACGTTTAAGGCATCCATCAGGAGATCCATTATTGCTTTTATCTCAGCAAAAAAAATACTCTAATCTTATGCCGTTAGAAAAGATGATTAAAGATTCACTCTTGTTATATGCTAGAAGCCCCACAAATGAATCATATCAAGCACTTATAGTGCAAAGCTTAAACTGGGACTTCTACACTGAGAAATGTATTAACTGGAAATACTTGGCATTAGAAGACGAAACTGGAAAGGTATTGGCTTATTGCATGGATGAGAAAAACCTACATTTTATATCTATACTTCAGGCCAATGATGGACCATTATTTACTGAGACAGAATTATGAATCAACTGTTTTCTAATTTTTATACTGAGTTATATCAACTGGAAACTCCTAAAACCAAACAGCAAATTAGTAATTCCTGGGGAAGAAGATTTCCAGGAAGCTGAAAATTGGCATAACCACAGACATTACAAGAAAACACAGAGACACTGCAATCTATGAAATCAGGAAAGCCTCTAGACTGGGTGGACTTCCAGCTGAATGGTACAGAACCTTTATAGATTTATTCTCACCTATATTGTTGGAGGTCTATAATCAAACTTGTAATCTTTCTACATTTCCTTTATCATATTATGAGGCTTATATTACAGCACATTTGTAGCATGAAAAAGACCCCCCAGATATGTAAGCTATAGACCAATATAATTGTTTAATGTGGATGCTAAATACTAAGGGAAAAATAGGCAGGAAGTTTCAGAAAGTAATTCCATCAATAATTCACCTATTTTCAGTCTGGATTTATAAAAAATAGATAAGCTTCTAACAATATTCACCTGGTGATTGATATTATGGATACTGAGGTAGATAAATTGGAATCAACTGTTCTAATTTTGTTGGATACTAGAAAGTCCTTTGATATGGTTCAGATTGAATATATTTGTTTTAAGATATGGATTTCCACCATGTTTTGTCCATTCAATTACAATTTAGTATCTTCATCCAGTGTCTGAAGTTACTCTAGCAGCCTCTAAGGTAGGTAAAGGTAAAGGTTTCCCTTGACGTAAAGTCCAGTCGTGTCCGACTCTAGGGGGCGGTGCTCATCTCCGTTTCTAAGCCTTAGAGCCGGCGTTGTCCGTAGACATTTTCCGGGTCATGTGGCCAGCATGACGACACGGAACGCCGTTACCTTCCCGCCGAAGCGGTACCTATTGATCTACTCACATTTGCATGTTTTCGAACTGCTAAAGATAATTAAGAGATGCAACACTTGAACAATTCAGTGATTCAATTTTGTAAGGTTTTAAAAAGTTCAATGAAAGTTAGCATTACTTGTATATCTGAATTATAGAATGAAGATCTGGAATATCCCGTTCTGGAGATTCAATGGGTCAGGTGTTGAAAAATGTGGAATATATTTATTGTTTCAAAATGAAATTAATTCATCAACAATATTTTGTGTTCATTGGATCCCTCAAAGAATATTTAAAAGGGGATAGACATTGGATTTTATGTTGGCATTGTGTCAGAACCACACGTTGTAAGAATTTGAAGGTTTTTTTAAGTCATATGATCTGGTCTTGCTCAGCTATAGATTTGTTTTGGTTTCAAATCACAACATGTATCAATACAATTTTGAGAAGAAATATTATAGTTAAGGATTTTGATGTGACGTGGAACTATATTCCTAAAAATGGAATTTATCATCACATGAATAGCTTTGCTATGCCCCAGGCTTGATTGAGCCAAAGAGGATAATTTTACATAATGAAAGAAACTTACGCTCCTGATTTTAAGGAATGGATCCAGAATAAGAGTTTGTTATCTCTTTTCAAAAGGTTTTTCTGTGTTCTAGAAATGAGAAGATAGTGCAATAAGTTTCTATGTGGTCTAGATTTAATGAATAAGCTTAAGGACTAAATTCATTATACATTGTTATCTGTGTTATTATATGGATCTTTTTTCTGTTGATTAGTTTTCTTTTTTTTTGTCATATTTAGTTGATTTTAATCACAAAAAATATATTTAGCTTTTTTACTGCATAATTATTATCTTTTTTTTCTTTATGACGTAGTTGTTTGTATTTCAGTCTAAATAAAAAATGGAAAAGTATAACTACTTATATGTCTTTGTCAGGAGTATAGAAACATAATATACTTCAGGTTCTGACTTATAACATTTTATTAGCACATGGTTTCTCATGAAGCAAAGGAGAAGACCAAAAATGCATGTTTTTTTTTTCTACCACTGTTGCAATAATCAACCAGAGAGTGGTGTTGCCTAGCAACTCTTTGCTGAAAGTCTGGGGACCATTAAGACTTTGGGTGGGGTATAAGCTCTTCTAAAGAGTGAAGGCAGTCATAGAAAAGCCACAGAGATGACCTTGGAGAAACTGTGCCACAACAGTTACCAAAACAGTCAAGCTTTCAAGATTCTGTTACTATAGTCCATATTAATAAAGTATACTCTAATTCCAGTCAAACTTGTGAAGACTGTTTCCTGATCTGGAATACCTCAAAGGGATAACAACTGTACTTTGAAACTTTTTGGTATTCAATTCAGTGCCTGCAGTATAGGTGATGTGCTGCTGTAGCAGTTCTCACCTGCCAGCAAATGGGCTGCCGGATTCTGGACAGCTCTGTAAAGAGTTATCAAACTTGCAATGGCTGTGAAGTTTTAAAGTCATATTTATTTCAATTTTATTTTATATGCCTTATTTGTATACTGTTACCCACCTAGTGTCTTCAGGATGTGTTTGCTAAAATTCATGTACAGGTGGTCCTCCAAGGATAAGACTATGAAAAAAGTACTTTTACATATATACAAGTGCCCATCTGCCATTTTGTGTAATTGTTAAATACACAGTGTAATACCTGTCATTAAATTACACCAAATTGCACCCAAACCAGCAGATACAAGAAATCATATATCACAGATATCAAGGACTAGATGTGTTTTCTAACTGCAGATGTGCAGATAATGAGGCCAAGAATAGTGACACTCATCTGTAGAGAAAACTGTGGGCTAAATTAGTTGCATTTAGATTCCATAACAATGTACATGAAGGGTTCGACTTGAAAAGCTTGATTTCGGTGGGGACAAGGCATAATGAACGTAGTCTGATCCTTATCCAATAAGTTGGTTTCTAAGTTGCCATGAGTGGAATTCTACTCACTCAGCCATCCTTCAGTACAAGAGAGATAGAAAAAATGTTTGAGAATGGCTCCTGAGGCTTTCCAGGCCCCCAGCTAATCCAAACTGTTTCGGGAGGCCATTTGGAACACAGTTTGGGGTGGTACAGACTGCATGGGGAAGGGAGAATTTCCAAAAGTACCCCTCCCACCCTCCCACCAGCAGGGGTCTCCAACAGATTGCAGACCCCCAAATTTGAATGAAATAATCCAGAAACTAAATTCTATATCTTCTTAACAGCACAGTTGTCAGCAACTTAATTTAATTGAACTAATAGGTGAGTTTACAATTAAGACTTACTGTTCGTCTGATTTTTTTTTTAACTGTGGAAATGGGAAGAATTGTTTCAGAGTGGGGTGAAATAAAACTTCCCCTGAATGGTATAAATATTTCATGCGTAACAACTTAGTGTGCCCTCTGGAAGCAAAGCCATTTTTATTTTTTTTTTGCAAAATAATATAGCAATACATAGCACATACGACTGCTCTTCTTTCATCTGAAATCTGCACAATTGGAATCCTGCTCTTTTGAACACCATTAGTTTTATATTGATTTTTTTTTCTTGTTCAGCTCTTTAAATTTAAAAAGCTGCTCCTTGGCTAGTTGTGCAAGGTAGCCAGAGGTATTCATCTGTTTTCTTTAACACGACTTCATAATCATTTGAAGTAGGAAGTCTTTAGGCCATATTAGGTTGATACGTTTATCAGGAAAAAAAGAGAAAGCAATGGACATTTCACAAGGAAGTCCTGAAAAAGTAGTTAATAGAAAAATAGTTAGATCTGCAGTAATGAAAAGGACAGTGCACAGCTTGAAAATGATTCAGAACAATGGTTTCAGACCTCATGTGCATAGCACCTCCCTATTCATTAAAACAGTTGTTTTTTTTCAGACTTCTGCATGAGCCTGAAAGAAAAGCTGTGGATACTTTTAAGAACTGCATAAGCTTAATGAGTCAACTTACGCAAGGTTTTTTTCAAGCTTGTGAGGAATTTCTATAACCTTTTGTTACCTAGGGTAAGCCAATCTTGGAAAAAACTAAGTAGGGTTGGACCTAATTAGTGGTTATATAGAAGAACACCAGGGGATCCCTAGGTTGTCGCCTAAAGTGGGAAAGAACAACAACAGAACAAGGCAAGACAGGTAGTCCTCACTTAGCAACTGCCTCATACAGTAACCATTCACAGTTAAGAAGGTGGTGAAAAAGTACCTTTACCACCAATCCTCACATTTATGACCTTCCCCAATCTGAAGAGCAAAGGAAAGCTGATCATAAGCACAGTACAGTTTCACTTAGTGACCACTTTGCTTAAGGCCTGAGTTGCCAGTTCCAAATGTGGTAGCTAAAGAAGGACTACCTGTACTTCTGTATTGTTGCAAAAGGAAACTAAATGAATGTATCCATACAGTCACTCGGCCTCAAGCTTTTCTTGAAGGAGAAATATTCTTCTCTGAAAATAGCCACAGTCACAGGAAACCACCTGATATCACAAGAGAGCAAAAACAGTAATCCCTCCCACAATATACCATTCATAACATCAACTAAAGCCAATCCTGTCATCAGTGGTGTGTAGTGTTCCACACAACCTTGTTCAGGTTACCAGAGTTTCAGATGAGGTACCAGCAGCTGCTCAACAAGGTCTGCACCCTCCTTCCTTTTTATGAATCTTCCTACTCTAAAAGTTGGTGGGCACTGTTTGGAACCAAAGTTGATAATTTGGCTTAGCAATCATTTTGTGCCTCTTCATGTTTCCCATGTTCACTGACACTAATTAATACTTGTAAACTAATTTTATGAAAGTAACATGGATATGGGTTTCTATGAGCTTCTGAAGAACTTCCCACTATTCAAGAAAAAGTTAATAAGATGCATTTTATTTTCTTTATTTACAACATGTTCATTCCTCTGACCCCAATTCTATGAGTCATGGAAATACAAGCTACTTTAGTCTAGTAATTACAGGTTATTAGTCACACCATATATAGTTTTACTGAAATCAGTGGAGCAAACTAGCCGCTGTATGAATCCAATTGATGTAGCTTTAATTTATACTTCAAAATTCATTCCCATGGGAAGAAACCACTCCATGCAGTAAGCTATTCCACTGATTGACAGTTCTTACTGTCAAGAAGTTCTTCCTAATGTCTAATCTGTATCTACATCCTTGAAGGTTCAGCCCATTAGTTCTAATGTATTTCTGTTAGCAGATAAAAAGTGGGAAGTCCATTCACGTTAAAAGCACAGAAATTTACTCACGCCCCCAAAAGGCAAAAATGCCGTGTTAAAAGTAGGTCATGAAACAGACTGCTTTGGGAATGGGACACAGCATGTCTTGTCTTTCTCAGAAGAGCCTCGTGATCCAGATTTTGTACTGCCCATCACTGAATGTCTCTTCAAAAACATATAATGATACAAATACATAGCATATCCCATATGTGCACTTAAGAAAATGAATGATCTATCTAATTAAACTCTTTTTAATTCTTAACATTTTATCTTTATTTTAGCTTAAGCAAACATAAGACTGATATCAACTTATTTAAGACAAACATGATTGCTTACCTTAGATAAAACTGAATTTAAATTTGGTGATCACTTTCTAGATTTTTAAATAATATATTTTGTTCTATCATTTTAAAAAATAGCTGTATTCACATTAACTGATTCTGCTAATGACTCTTTTCCATTTCTTGATAAGATTCTTCCTTTTTCTAGTTTCTAACCTTTTCAGGGCATTTGATAAGTACTTGTTATCAGATTTTAGCTAGAAAATCAATGCTCTGGACTATGGCTTTTTCTAGGATTGTAGAAAATAATTAGTTGTAACCTTGACATAATCTTCACCCAGATAGCCTTAAACACATATAAATTTACTCCTCAGTTATGTGGCACTTTATTCCTTATGCACTGAATTTTTTTATTGTTCTTTTTTCTGTAGAACATAAATTAACATTGTGAAGCTTACCAAGTCTAAAGATTACACAACACCATGCTTTAATTCTGTTTTCTAAATGACATTCTTATCCCCAAACTACCCTAACTGAGAAAGCAGTTTACTTGGATTTTGACTCTGTTATTGCTACAGAAAAATTAAACCATAACAATGGCCGTAAAACCTTCCAGGGTTTCCCCAAGAGGTCTACCTCCATGAAGGTTGTTGCTAAATCAGATCCTGTCAATAAGGCACACCATAAAAATTTGACGCTTGAGTAAAATGAGCTATAGTTACTTATGTTTCCTCTAGAAGCAGGTATGGGTTTCTTTTTCAGCCAAAGATCAACATTTCATCTATTCCTGTTAAAGCTTTAAGCTTCTGAAAGCCACAGAAGCCACAGCAGTGATGGTGATGTCACTGAAATGAATGTAATGAATATTTGTCATTTTTTCTGTTTTAGATCGATTACACAAAACAAATGCAGTAAGCATTTCAAGGGCTGGAATCACCTCTTCCAAACTTCAGTTTGTTTTGTTTCATTTCTTAAAGTCAATGTTTCTGTAATTTCACAGGCACAATCCTTGGAACTGGAAACTTGGTCAGGAGACACAAATGGATAACAAGTTGCCCTCCTTGCTCTATGAAAAGTAGAAGTGAATGAATGCAACCAAAATAGAGAAAATATTAAGGTTAACTTTCCAGAGTTTTTTTATATGTCGTGGATATGTTCTTTTTTTTTTCTTTAAAGAACCCTAAACTAGCAGCATAACCTTTTGCAGTTCTTCTCAAACTCCTATTGAGTACAAAAGGAGACATTCTTGCTATCTCTTTTAGCTGTAACCTGTAACAATTGCATGGGTGGTCACAGGTTATGGGGGTGTTTTTAATAATTCTGGGTTTTTAAATATTTTCCTTGTTCAAGTCTGTTTCTTTGATCAAAATGTTTTTTCCTTTCACTTTTTCCTCAGCTACAGAAATTACATTCTGAAAGTCTATCAGAATGGAAAACAAAAACAATCCTTGAAACAGAGAAGCAAGAGCTGGAGAGAGAGACTAGAAAACTGAAGTCCAAGGTGGAAGACCTCCAAGGTCTTCTTGACAGAATAAGTAAACTGTCTGCAGTTCATTGGGGTGACATTCTCAAGATGCCATATAATGTACTGCTGGGAAAAAACAGGTATGCGTATGAGAGTCAGCTACTTAGTTGTATATTATTTAGCAAAAATGAAAACAAAATTTGAATTGTAATAGATTTATTTCTAATGTCATTTAGCAATCCAGCCTTGCCTCCAACATCCATATGTTATCTGTGGGCACCTTCAAGGGAAGGTCACAATGTGGAACCTCTCATAATTTAATGCATGAATGTTGTACATAGAATGGATGGTCAAAGCTTATTTTTACATGTATTGCCCCTTGATGAGAATGTAGTTGTGCACGCGCGCTCTCTCTCTCTATATATACATATACATAGACACACACACAGTATGTATGTATGTATGTGTGTATATATATATATATATACACACACACACATACATACATACACACACATACCCACACATGCATGTGCTATTCTTCTGCATAAAATATTAATTGCAAGTTTATAATTTCTATATTTAATATTTGATTAACTGGATTATTATTTCATATCAAAATGCCACACTATGTATATGAGAAATATAATTGTCATATAGCAGCCTCAGTACAGGAATACAAACCTTGTTTAAACTCAGTTAATAGTGTTATCTTGCATTATCCCAGTTTTGTCTGTTAGTTGGGGGAAGACAGCTGATGGCCAATAAATCAGAAATTAATTGATTGTTTCTGCAGTGGCAGTTTTATGCATGAACTGTTTTTGGTAAATGAGATATGAAAAGAAAGGCCAGCATCCAGGCTAAACTGCGATATGAATATCCTTTTTTTTGTTTTTTGCTTCTTAATAGTTTTCAATGCTCTTATTTCACAAGATTGTCTGAAGTTCTCCTGCTCTTTGTTTTTGTTTTCTTTTTAATAGTTTAATTAGATTTGTGGTGATGACTTTGGTATGAAAATGCAATAGTTCAATTTGACATGCATTAAAAAATTTAAAAGGATTCATACTTTTGGGAAAATAAATTACATACATATAAGAAATTCATGAAAATGAGACTGTATGAATCTGAAGAGGTACAATATGGAATTCCAGGACTGCAGGCTAGATTGGGAAAACAAATAAATAACCACTTTTTGTGATTGCCAGAAAAGCTACATTGACCTGTCCATGAAGTCACCAGGAGTTCAATTCAACTCCCTAGACCCAAAAGAGCATTAATTTTTTTATCACTAATGATGGTGGAGAAATTTCTTCCATTTGCTGTATGTGAATTCATCCAGTCACATTTACCAAACCTATACACAAACGAGAAAACACTTGAGTCACATATCTGTACTTTCAGAATGTTTCCATATGATTTATACTTCAAAGAATGCACAGAAATAGGATTTTAAACCCAAATATGGATAGAATGTATTATGGTAGAGAAAAATTACTTACAAAAGGTGTGCATGCCTGCACATTTGTGACTATGTGTGTGTGAGCATACATGTATGTATGTATACAAATGTTCATGATTTTCAATATAAATTTTCATATGGAGCAAAAATACACATAAAACTAAATGTTGAAGAATTAAACAGTAAAATGAGTAAATGATGAAATAACAAATTTGCCATCCCTTTATGTGTGTGGGTATGTGGGAATGACCTTGGGAGATGGGAGAGGGGAGAAGAGATGCTGCTTAGGGGACAGTCAGATAAGAGAAGGCATAGCCCGCAGCTGCATAATGGGTGGAGAAAGAGGCTCAGAAAGGACCCTCCCTAGTTTCCCAGGCCGTAAAGGAGACGGCGGGAGATTTGTACTTTCAGACTTGCAAGATTCTCTTAATGTAGCCTTACAATACAGTAGAATTAGCTCATCTGATTGTGTTTCCTGTCTGGTCTACCTGGGAAGGCTGACAGTGGAAAAGTGTAATTAGGCTTAAGGAGCAGCTGATAGTACTAAGCTGACAGTAGGATCAGTCTGTGAATTCTTCAGGCAGGTTTTGAAAGATACTTCTGCTATGTAAAACGAGTGAAAGCGACAAAGCTAATTAAAATCAGGCATCAGGTTCTTAAATACTGCTTTTGATTAGACATTCATGGAACTTTTCTTTTAAAATGCTTCCAAATAATGCTTTAAAATAATTTAGATAGGGGAAAAAATGACCTTACTACATTTTTGCACATGACCTGGAAAAAATGGGAAGCAAATTTCCATTCCATTTTGCCATTTTCCTATTATCCTTTCATTTGCCGTTTTCTTCATTCACAAAGTCCCATTTTCTTTCATCTTTCCAGATAAGGACATTTGTGCTCAGAAGCTGTTTTCTGCATGTGTAAATATAATTTGCTGGAGGTAACGTGATCGGTCGTGCATCCAAATGTAGTTTGGGATAGACATTTCTCTGCATTGCTTTTGGTGGGTGGGTGTTTTAACACATGTGCTTCTGAAATGTTGTTTCTGATCCAACAAAAATCAAACTGAGATGCTGGCTCAATGGACTCAGGTTTAGGAAAACTGTGACACCCCCCACCCCTCACCCCCACCCCAGGGAACTCTTCCTAGGAAAAGGGAACAAAACAGACTTCCTAGGGAAAGAATTAAATTTTTCACAGGGAAGAAATGATCAGATGAATAAAGTATTCAGAGGTAATATGAGCACAACACAATCAGTCTTCACTGGATGTATCACCAGTGCTTCATTTGCAAGTACCTTCCATTTAATTTGGGGAGAGTTTAGGGCTGCAGGTTAAGGGAGGGGTACACCACAGATGAGGCAGAGCTCAGGTTTAGAGAATAGGTCTGGAGAGTTATTTCTTAACTGTGCATTCCTGTTATAGAGCTTTTGCTACAGTTTTCATCTGTTTCACTCCTTGGTGGGAAATGGTGCTTTCAGTTTTCAGCAGCCATGACTGGTGGCTGCATAAAGAGACTTGTCAGCTGTGTGTGGCCCTGGGGTTATAGGTTGCCCACCCTTAGGTTAAACTCTAAGGGAGCTATGGCAGTATGGAGGATTTAGCTGAGATGACATCCCACACAGGGAATTCCCCAGTCAAGCTATTCCCTTGAGTTGCATGATTGTAAATTTATCACTGGTGGTATTTCCATCACCAGTTTGCTCACCCAAGAGACAGACTGGGACACAGGTGGCTGTAATTGTGAAGTAAGATTCTATTACTTCACAACTTATTTGTGCTGTTAAGGATACTCTCTTAGCTGAGATTTAAAAATCTTTGCAAGGAATGCACTGCCATAAATTTTGTATTAGCACTCAAAGCCCACTATCAAATGCTTCTAATATATTTAGATTTCATCTTCCAATCCTGTCTTTGATAGCCCAACTACATCAGATTGTTGGAAGGGGAATAGGTGGAATGACAAGATGAATCATGTATACAGAAGTAACATGAGCAAAAGATAATTTATCTTCATTGGCTGCTTTGCCAAAGCTTATTTTGCAAAATGAGAGGTATCAGTGCCCAACAGTGCCAGATGCTAGCTCAGAAGGTTTGGGTTTATAATCAGGGCAATTCTGGAAGGAAAAATCCCCCTTTCTGCATTTATATTGGAATGGGAAGTAGTTTTCAAATTGAGATGTTCTGAACCTATATGCAAACCAGAACAGATTTCTGTGCCAATTGTTAGATTGCTTATATCTCAAAATAAGTATACATCTCATTGTTAGTGTTCTTCCTAAAATAGATATAGATACAATATTCTAAGTGTAGCATAACCAATGCAGAACAGAGAGGAAGAATGACTTCCCTTACTCTTGACACTATATTTCTGTTGAAGCAGCCTAGGATTGCATTTGCTTTTTCACAACTGCATCACATTTTGGCTCATGATCAGCTTGTGACATATGAAGACATTCAGATCCTTGTCATATGTGCTGCTGCCCAGTCTTCCCATCCCACACAAAAGCCTTTGAGTTTTCATAGCCAAATAAAGGATTTTACAATTGCCCTTGTTGAAGTTCATCTTGTTGATTCTGCCCATTGTTCCAGTATGTCAGGATGTTCCTGGATCTTGCTACAGTCTTCAACTGAATTTGGAAAATGAGCTTTTTTCTACATACATATGTTGTATATTGGTTTAGGGTGGCACCAGACACACACACCCATGGGGTGAGTGTTGGAAGTCCTGGCAAATCCAGCATGCCTCATTAGCATATGGATAGTTGCTTTAGGATGCAAACTCTCCATGCTATTGAGGAAGCTGTTTGTTGCCACTTCCTCTTTCTCTTTCTTCCTCCTTCTTCCACCAAGGGAGAAGCAAGCATGCTGCTCTGCTCTCTGTTCATCAGGGCCATGTGCTCAGGCCTTGATAAAGAATTCTGCCCCTATCTTCCATGCAGCTCTTAGCAGCTGTAGGGCTAAGGGTAAATTGTGTTTAGAGACAAAAGCAGAACAAAGATTTCATCTTTTCCACTGAACATGGATGTAACCGAACCAAGAATAAAGTCAGTACGATATTCTTTTTACTTCTTAACCTACTCTGTCTAAGTGTGTGATTCTTTATGCTTGTGAGGGCTGCGTGTGTAAGATCAATAACCTGTGTTTCTCTGACATGCTCACTGAAGCTATTCAAGATAGTATTCTTTTTCTGTGTGCAGCTTCTCAGCTGTGTTAATCTCTGCTCCTTTAGATGGTTCTAGCAGGCCACTAAATGGCTTCAGTGAGAAGCGAATTTTCCTATCTTAGTATTCACTCTTATCTTATTTCTAATATCTATACACTTATTCTAATTTATTATAAAAACTTACTATAGCATACTATCCTCTTCCTGTATTCCTACAGACTGGCTTCTGTCTCATTGTATTAGACTTGTTTGGTTTGGGGGGCTAATATTCAGGGCCTTTTTAACAACTTAGCAACCGGTGTTCTAACTTTCATGAAGTAATCACCTCCATGTCAACCAACTACCTGATATCTTTTCCAGGCCAAACTATCCTTGTTGCTACATGGCACTTTTTTCTTCTGTTGCTGCTACCTCCCTGACTCTGTTGATGCATCTTCCTTGCCTTCTGCTATACTGCAGCCTGTTGTCCACTATCACAGTCCACCTCTGACATCTTCTCTGATGTTACATTCTTTCAAATAGCCTTTACTGTGACTGGTTCTTCTGACAATGTCCCAAATGCTCCTCCTCCCCCAACAACCCATGCTCAAAGCTATGGAGTCCTTTAAAGGCCTGGCATGCCACAACTCATGGGTATGGCTGTAACGATTGCCTAATCCCAAATACTCAGTCTCACAAGCTCGGGCTTAAAGATAACTGATTTATTAAAGGAATAGTATGCAAATACAGAGAAAGCTGAGAATGAGCAAAAGCGCGCCAAATACAAACTTAAAAGCCTTGCCTGTGAGCAGTTCCGCCCCATCCCTCGTCAGGACGCTCCCCCTCCCAGGTGCTAGAAGCCGTTAGACGCGCCTGGGAAAGTAACCTTGAGCAGGAACGCAAACCCAAACATACATTCCAAGTCCTCAAAACAACGGAGGGTGAAGGAATGGAAAAACCCCGGGTAAAGGAACACGGAACAGAAAAGGACATGTGAAACGTTACAATGTTAACAGCACATTGAAATGAGAACATGACATATTGCCCCTCCAAAACAAATTATGGAGCAGGTTTGTCAGGGTAGGCAGATGAACGGCATTGTTGTAAGCGACCTCAGCAAATGGGAGTAAGTCGACCCAATTGTCCTGTTGGTAGTTAACAAATGCCCTGAGGTACTGTTCCAGTGTGGAATTAACCGCCTCTGTAGATCCGTCCGTTTCCGGATGCCAGGCGGTGGAAAGTGACTGTTTTGTACCCAAAAGTTTTAAAAATGCCCGCCAGAATTGTGACGTAAATTGTGTGCCTCTGTCACTCACCAAACGGGCGGGGATACCGTGGAGGCGGTACACGTGGGTGAGGAAGAGGCGTGCCAGCTGTTGTGCGGTGGGGATAGACGCGCATGGGATAAAGTGGGCTTGTTTGGAGAAAAAGTTTTTGACCACCCAAATGACAGTTTTGCGTTGACTAGGGGGTAGATCAACGATGAAGTCCATAGAAATGTCCTGCCAAGGGACAGATGGGGTGGCAACGGGTTGAAGGAGACCTTGGGGTTTGCCTGGCTTGCGCTTTATCGCAGCACATACAGGACACGCAGTCACATATGCCTTCAGGTCTTTGAGTAAACTTGGCCACCAGAATTGCCGGCGAACAAGGTGCAAAGTTTTTACGTAGCCAAAATGTCCAGCCAGCTTGTCATCGTGGCAGCGCTGGAGTATGGTTTTTCGCATAGCATCGGGTACATAAAGGCGATCGTTGCGCCAGGCAAGATCGTCGGTGAAAGTTAAAATGTGTCTATTGGTTTGTAACCAAGTATCTGTTTTAAGGTGGGAAAGCAACTGTTGTTGCAAATCGGAGGGAATTGACAAGTGCGGCGAGCGGCTGGAAGGCAGAGCGGCTGGAGGCTGCGTAGATTGTGCTCGGGTCTGGCTGCGCGTCACAGCTGCCAAACTTAATTGTTTGTCGGTCCAGACGGTGCCTTGGACCGTTGGCCCTGGGCCAGCATCTTGGGGTCTGCGCGAGAGTGCATCAGCTAAAAAGTTTTTCTTGCCTGGTATAAATTTAAGGGTGAAGTCGAAGCGGCTGAAAAACTCAGCCCAGCGCAGCTGTTTGGGACTGAGTTTTCGACTGGTGCTTAGAGCTTCCAGGTTTTTATGGTCAGTCCAGACTTCAAAAGGGTTTGAAGTGCCTTCCAATAAGTGTCGCCATGTTTCTAAAGCCGTTTTTACAGCAAAAGCCTCTTTTTCCCAAACGTGCCATCTTCTCTCTGTTTCAGTGAATTTGCGAGAGAGGTAGGCACAGGGTTTTAAAGCGTCGGATTGGTCAGATTGTAACAAAATTGCTCCTATGGAGAAATCAGAAGCATCGACTTGTACAACGAAGGGTTTAGAGGGGTTTGGATGCTGTAAAATTGGTTCTGTGGTAAAGATTTGTTTGAGCGCTTCGAACGCTTGCTGACAGGCTGGAGTCCATTTAAGGAGCGCGCCCGGGTTCTTGGAACGTCGCATATCCCCCTGTCCTTTAGTTTTTAACAGTTCAGTAAGGGGGAGGGCGATTTCTGCAAAATTTTGGGCGAATGCCCGGTAGAAATTAGAGAATCCAAGGAAACTTTGTAATTGTCTCCTGGTACGGGGAGGCTCCCATGCCACAATAGCCTCTACTTTTGCAGGGTCCATTTCAATGCCCTGCGCTGAAATTCGATAGCCTAGGTAATCAATTTGTGACTGATGAAATGCACATTTTGACAGTTTTGCGTACAACTCTGCTTTTTTCAATTTAGCCAGTACCTGACGCACCAAGTGGATATGTTCTGACATGGTTTCAGTATAAATCAATACATCATCCAAATATACCAGTACCCCCTTAAATAGGTGGTCATGCAAGACCTCATTGATTAGTTGCATAAAAACCCCAGGTGCTCCAGACAACCCAAATGGTAAGACTTTGTATTGGAAAGCCCCAAGGGGACAGTTGAATGCTGTTTTCCACTCATCCCCTTCCCTTATGCGAATACGAAAATAAGCTTCTCTCAAATCCAGTTTTGAGAAAATTTTGCCTCTGGCCAGATGTGATAACATATCTTTGATCAGGGGCAAAGGATATTTATTTAATATTGAGACCGCATTGAGCCCGCGGAAATCGGTACAAAGCCTTAATGACCCATCCTTTTTTGGCCTGAATAGGACAGGAGCTCCTACCGGGGAATTTGCCGGCTCAATGAAACCCCTAGCCAGGTTTTTGTCAATGAACTCCCTTAGCGTAGTAAGCTCTTTGGGAGACATGGGGTATATTTTTGGGTGAGGCAATTTTACGTTTGGCAAAAACTCAATGGCACAGTCCGTTTTTCGGTGGGGTGGCAAGCGATCCGCTTCCTTTTCCCCAAATACTTCAGCAAAATCCTGATACTGATTGGGTAGTCCCTCAAGAGGTTGAAGCGTTTGCACAGTAGTATACGCTACCCCTCCACCCTCCATGTCCTCCAGTAGGTCCTTTTCGGGTACTTTGTAAAATCCATCTGCAAACGTCACAGTTCTATGCAGCCAGTTGATAAAAGGGTTTTGTTGCACAAACCAAGGCATCCCCAAGATTACCAGAGGACCCCCCACTGGAGCTACCACAAATGGCAGCTTTTCCTGATGGGAGCCCATCTGCAAGGCGACCAGTCCCGTGGAATGATTGACTGCTTTCCCTCCCGCCATAGTTCCATCCAATTGGGTGAAAATCATAGGTCTTGGCAAAGGGAACGTGGGCAGTTCCAGAGCCGCTACGACATCAGGGTGCATCAGGGAACGGGAGCAACCCGAATCTAGCATGGCCCACACTTCCACAGTTTTGGTTTTTGAGCTCAGTTTAACTTTAACAGTCAGTGTGGGGAAATTTCCACTCACCGAATCGTGGTTACGCCCGGTTTCTTCCACCTGCCCTAGGGCGCCCTTCAGGGCAGGTGGTAGGCTTTTCCCGCCGGCTGCTCGAATTGCAACTCTTCTTCCTCTTCTCCGAAGGGTAGTTCTGGGGGGTCCAGTTCCGCGACGGCTGCTTTCAGTTTTCGCGGTGGAGCAGGAGCAGGCGACTTTACCGTAGGTTTCATCTGTCGTTCCTCTGGACGGCGTCTCGGGCACGACGTGGCTCGATGCCCTTCTTTCCCACACCTGAGGCACTGACCCTTGGAGAACCGTCGCTCCCTCTCCTCTTCCCAGGTTTTCGGTTTGGGGCGGCTGGGAAGTCCAGATGTGCGCGCTCCTCTAGCAAGACGCGTTTGTCTAAGCTCTTTGGTATGGGCATAGGTTTGTAGGGCATTTTCTGCGCTGCCCGCCAACTGAATCCACCCATATAGCGTTTTGGGATCATCTCTTCCTAGTGCCCATCGAAGGATTTCGGGTTCTAGCCCCTGTTTGAACAATTCAATTATTGTTGGCTCAGACCAGTCTTCCACTTTTCCTGCCAAAGCTTTAAATTCCAACGCATATTTGGCAACTGAGAGGGACCCTTGGTAGAGTTTCCGCAGGTCATTTTTAGCTGTTTCTTGAGCTAGGGGGTCTTCGAAATGCTGTTTAAGTGCCCACAAAAAGTCATCGAAGTCCTCTAACTCAGTTGCCTCAGCCTGGCATAGTTGCACATACCAATCCGCTGCCCTTCCTCTCAGCTTGTTGGCAATGAAATTGATCTTGCCATGTTCTGACCGAAAGTTCCGACCCCAATCTTCTATATAATGCTTGGCATTAGTGATAAAGAAGGAGAGCGTTGTGGGATCCCCATCGAATTTCACTCCAAATGGTGGGAAGGTTCTTGCCGGCTCAGCTGGCTGTGGCGGTGCCGCGAATGTCAGCGTACGCCGAGCCCCCATGGGTGGTCGATCCCTAGGAGGTCTTGCCTCTCGCTCCCCCCCTTGACGGGCTGATCGAGTCTTGCTTCTCCCCCGGGTTGATATGGTACTGTGCCTGGGGTACTGTGACGGCTCTTCCTCCCAATCCTCCGGGGTGGGCTCTGCCTCTCTGGGTAGATCCTTGAGGATCGTCACTATTAAATCCATTTTATCCTCTAATGCCCTCATACGGGCTGGAGTGACCGGCTCCTCCGGGGGTTGGTTGGTTACCACCACCCTCGGTGACAAGGGGACTTCGGGCTCCCAGGACAATTGTGGAGACCCCCTCCCCGGTGCTCTTTCCATAACAGTTCTATGTTCACTCCGGAGACTCTCCTGCATGGATATCAGCAGCTCATCTAATTGGATATCTCGCAACTCCCGACGTGCTGCTCTTTGCGCTCTCGAGGTTAGCGCTGGCCGGCTTCTGGCCGCCTCCCGCTCCTCTTCGCTTCCCTCACTTGCGCGAAGCTGCGGTTCTGTCATCGCTAGCGTTCCCTCTTATCCAACGATTGGATGGGGCTAGCGGAAAAGGGATAAAATGATTCTCAGCTTTATGTAACGATTGCCTAATCCCAAATACTCAGTCTCACAAGCTCGGGCTTAAAGATAACTGATTTATTAAAGGAATAGTATGCAAATACAGAGAAAGCTGAGAATGAGCAAAAGCGCGCCAAATACAAACTTAAAAGCCTTGCCTGTGAGCAGTTCCGCCCCATCCCTCGTCAGGACGCTCCCCCTCCCAGGTGCTAGAAGCCGTTAGACGCGCCTGGGAAAGTAACCTTGAGCAGGAACGCAAACCCAAACATACATTCCAAGTCCTCAAAACAACGGAGGGTGAAGGAATGGAAAAACCCCGGGTAAAGGAACACGGAACAGAAAAGGACATGTGAAACGTTACAATGTTAACAGCACATTGAAATGAGAACATGACAATGGCTCTTGAAAAAGAAGGGGTAAGGATGCATGGGTATTTTCCACCTACATATGCCCTTCTTTTCACAATGCATCAAAAACCTAATACTGTAGTTATTTTTGAAATGGATAGGGGAAATGTAATACTAGAAATGCAGGATGACATGCATAATAAGATGTATAGCCTCCAGCAACCAAAACTCACGGAGCATGCAATTGATTCATCAAACAAAACAATCCTATGGTGACAATATTCCAAGCAAGGTGATAAAATCCCAAGAAGAATTTAGCGGATGTGAGGAGGTAGATGAAAGCATAAAGTAAGTACAGTGAAGCAAAAGCTGGAGGAAGGGAGAATCTATTTAGGGAGAAAAAAATGAAAGTTTGTCACAGATTAAAGTCAGCAAGACAAAAGGAAAAGTTCCCTACACATTTATGAAATAGTCTTCTTGACTTTTTAGTGGCAAATATGGAATAGGAGCAGTGTTTGTTGCAATTTTATACATTATTCATGAGGAACCTGATCTAGGCTAAGATCTTGATGGACACAGTTGGTTGACCATAATCCATTGCCTCATTTGGTTCCAACTGTGCCTGCAATTTTCACTGAAGACAGATATAATTGCAACTTTATTTCTAGCTCAAGAAACAAAACAAGGAGAAGGCAAAGATCTTCTGT
Organism: Candoia aspera; assembly: GCF_035149785.1. NCBI lineage: Eukaryota > Metazoa > Chordata > Lepidosauria > Squamata > Candoiidae > Candoia > Candoia aspera. The sequence goes on along the minus strand of NC_086155.1, from coordinate 152,632,534 downwards.
ACATATGCTACAGTATCTTTCTGGCTGAGCCTACCATGTCATTTCCTTCTTACCTGAATGTTGACTCTCCTGGTTTGGATTCAGTGAATGAATAGAGTGGTCCAATCTATTATTGTTGTCTCAGATACCCACCAGTGTTGACCCATCAGTTAATTGGCATAAAATTTGTTTTAAGAGAGAAGACGTAGTTCTGAGAGAGCCTTTTATAACCAAGTCCTGCTTGGAATTGCTTCACTTACATTACTGGTTTCTCTACTGGATCCACCTAAAATTCAAAACAGGCATAGATAAAGATTATTTATTAATTTGGTATTTTAATATATATCTAACCATGTAAACATTCCTCGTCATTCTAGTAATATGCTGTGTCCCAAAGAGAAGCTTTAAATGAACATTAGATTATTCAATTGTATCTTGATCCTGTATCTTGTTTACTGTAGTCATTGATGGAAATAAAAATGATCTCAATGAGCATTTTTACTGTTGTTTCTATAGATAATTTTTAATCAGCTGGTGTTCGTATTTGACCTCACTGAGGGCAAAGCAGGTTGAGGATAAAAATGGAGATTACATTGCATTTGAATTTAGACCCAGAGTACACTTTTCTTCTCCATAGGGAGGTATCTGTTACACAACACTTTCCATTATTCTGAAAGCAAGATATGAGTGCTATTTAAACAAGGTCTTGGTTAACTCCTCTACTGTAGTTGAATAATACATTATTACTTTTCCACTTTCCCAACTTGAGTTCTATGAGTGGTATATATCATATTTTCTTTCAGCTCTACTGCCAAGGTTTTCAGACAGCTGCCTTGATTGCATGAAAAAATGTGTGTCAAATCTAATCTATACTGTACTTGAAACTTTAAAAAAATACTACCATGCTGTTTTTTTCAAAAATATTATAACAGTCTGTAGAAAATGTGCCTTTTACTGTATTTTATTAGAGACATAAAACATGGAAATCAAAATGCTTTATGCAGCCCTTTGCAAATTTTATGTACTCAACATTTAGGCACTCATATGACAGGCTATATGCAGGGAAATAAATCATTTGAATGAATATTCTTATGTATGTTAAAATAGTTTTCTAAATTATATTTGAAATCATTGTAGCTCATACTTTATCTTTAAAGCCATGCCTGTCTTACAAACTTCTTACACTGAACATAGTACAGTAATTTAAACCACCAGGAGGAAACCTAACCATGAGTTGCTTAAAACTTTCTATGGTATAGCAAGTAGCATTCTAGCTAAATGTCCACTATCTAAAATATCATTTACCATCAGGAACATGTTTAGACATCCTTATATAACCAAAAATGAATAAACATATCTTTAGTCATTACAAATGGAGCAAAAATGGGGCAATTAACAGTCTAGAGGACATTATAGATTTGGTATAATTCCATGTGCCAATGAACATATGTTATGGTTTAAATTAGATTTGGTGAGTGAATTTTAATCAATAAGTTTTTGCGATATGCAAAGGATCTTGTCTGAAATGGGTTGGGCTTTCAGACAATATTTTCACTGGTCCTTGGGAATTTTTCCTTTTTTTTGTTTTAAGTCCCAGAATAAAACAGAGCCAGATTAACAGCATACTATACCCTTTTTCAAGGAGGTCAAAGTGGAGCTTGTGATCATGACCCTTGTAATACCCTCAGCAATAGTACAATGCTGGTTAGGAAAACCCAACGATGGACACTCACCAATTGTTTCCATCATTCTTCTTGATAAACAAGAATAAAGAAATGTGAGCAGAAATATCACAGTGTTTACAGATAGCATTAGTTACATGCACTTGGAAAAATGGAAGTTCATTAAAACTATAATATTTAAACATTTGGAAAGCATACATTATCATTTGTAAGAAAGTATATTAGATAGATTTCTGTAATACACAGTCTGTTTTTATATACTTTGTCATGGTTGCATATTTTTCTATCACAAAGCTTTTCATATTCTGTATTGAACATCTCAGAGTCATTCAAGGTTTCTGCTTTGATTTATGGCTAAATCAGTAATTTTCACTAGCTGATCTGAACTTTTCCAAGACTCTGTTTCATGAACTTCAGATATATTTTCATTTTATGAAGGCAACAATCTTATTTACATTTCAATCTAGCCACTTTCAGATATCCTTCCAAATGGGTGTATAAAATAGTTTAACTCTGAAACTGTTTGAAATTTAACATTAAGAATGCAGAGTGTCATATGGTTCATTTATATTCAAGCGATTATGACATGGATATTAAAAAGAAGTCTAAAGTCATTGTGATCATCAATTAATATTGTATGAAGTAGAAATGATAAATCATGCTCAGCACTCATGATTTTATACTTCCTTGAAAATAAATGCCACTGCATATATTTATACCTATTACTTCTGAATATAGGTAAATCTACATATAAATTTGAAATATACATAGCCATTCACCTTGAGTCACCTTTTGCTATATATTTCTTGTCATCTTTTTTAGCTTTTAGGTTACAGTCCAGTTTTTAATTTGACAGAAGAGAAACCATTTGAATTGTAGGAGGGCTTTTGGATAAAGGTTTTGTAATATACTGTACATTTGTAATTTGTTAAGGTTGTAAGCCAAAATAACCTAATAGTAAACCTGAATAAACTGAGTGGGATTTATTTATGAAAAGACATAGATAAGATGTACAAGAAGGATTGTAATACAGGCGTGAACTACATTTGTACAGTGCATCGGACTGAATTCTATTCCATGTATTTATTTTAGTAGCCAATATCATATAATGATTAAGGTGTTGGATCGGGACTAGGGTGATCCGGGTTCAAGTCCCGTTTCATCTATGGAAATTCATTGAGAAACTTCAGGGCAGCCATGTTCTATCTGCCCAACCTTCCCCACAAGATTGCTTTTGTGATAAAAGGAAGGGAAATAACCTTGAAGGCTCTCTAGGGAAAAAGCAAGATCTAAATTTAATATATAAATTTGTATGTATGTATGTATGTAGAGATACTTTGCATAAATTGATTATTATTCAAGATGACATCAAGGTGGCATTCAAGCATGGTATCAGTATTATAATCACATTTGTCCCACCACTTTCTGTAAGGCTATTTCAGAACAGCTGAAATAGTTGCCAGATGCCCTTTGCTGGTTATTTGCAGAAATTACTTGCTTTGATCATGTAAATAAATCTCAGCTGTATTTGTAATCAGCAATTTTAAGCCAGTTTATACAAAATATATAAACATTTCTACCTAAAAGAGAGAATCATTGATCCTATTTCTTGGGTTGTACAAGGCTTCAGATCTGATTCCCAAAAGATTTTTCAGAGCACATTGGGTCAAATGTACTATAGCTCCTGTCTACAACTCCTTAAAGGAAAAAGGAGTACTTTATAATCCATATTTTAAATTAAGTAAATTTCAGAGTTTAGACATGCTCTGTGTGAAAGAAAACGTATGTGTAAATCAGACAAATGAGCATATGTTTCTACATGGAATGTCAGGGCATTCATACAGGTGAATGCATGACCTCAAGGCTACCTATAATTTTGAAAAAAAAGAAGGGAGAAAGTTGCTTTGTGATTATTTTAATCTCAGAGAATGTTTGTACAAATTTGTATTATTTTAACAGATAAAATATAAATTAAGAGAAGTTGTATTGCTAACAATAAGCTTAATAAGTAAAAGCAATTTGATAAATCTGAATTTTGCCACTGATAACAAAGACTAAGCCACTGATTGAAAAGGACAGAGGAGTAAAGTGTGCCATGCTCTATATGAAATATTTATTTAAGTAACAAAATCCATGGATTAAACATCAAGATTTTATGAGATACAAAAAGAAAGAAAACAATTGAGCAAGTTTCTGATGATATGCTAAGAGTTCGTGGAAAATGGACTCATGGCAGAATTTAAATATTCAAGCAGAGGCTGAAGAAAGATGTAGATTCATTATTTATAAATGAAATCAGGAAATTCAGGGTTGGGAAAGTTCTAGTTCTTAATTCCTAAAACAAGCAATCTTCTGAAATGCAAGCCTGGTTTATATTGGATTGGTTTCTAACTAATTCTGCCAGACTTCTACTTTTTTGAACAAATTTACTTGTGTGATGGAAAAGAGGGAGACGCCCCTGGGAGGAGAAATATAGTCCTAATGTGAATGCTTTTTTCCAGGCACCTAATTCAGGTAGTACCAGTTCTTTGTTCTACATCAAACCAAGGAGATAATTTGAAGAGAATAAAGACTGAATAGCTTAGAGTTGCTCACTATCTAGTTCCTAGTGTGTAAGTGTCACAACCCCTTTCTCCCTTGATGAAGTTACTGAGGAAACTTATCCCGAAAAAGAAAACTCCACATCTAAAGTCAAAGGTCTGCATAGCTCATCTTTACTGTTTCATTGCTTCACTTTTTCCTGTAATCCATTTTGGCACTCTCTGCTAAAAGAGTGAAAGGTCTGCTGCTCAGACTGAGGGTTCTGTGCTGAGAAGTTTTCAGCAGAGGAGATAATCATTGGCAGAGAGATTAGAACGTTGCATCCTGCTATCAGCCAGTCCTTAGTAGGTATGCTAGATAGATGGCTAATAAAACTATTTTCTAATCCAAAGTGCCTGTATTGAGTGGAACTGAATGCAATGGATGACATGCATTCAAATAATTTATAGAATGTTAATCAGATATAGTGGAAACTTAAGAATAGATTTCAAAGATAGGATAGAACTTCAGGTGACATTGTTTGGAAGCACCAAAAAGGGAAAAAAGTGTCAAAAGGACACTGGGTTCACATACTTCCTTTCTTAATCATGTTTGGAAATTGCTTGTTAACTGCTTTTCAGATATTAGGAACCTTCATAATGGCAAGTTTTATTATACCAGGTGAGTTTCCTTCAATCCCTAGTGAAAGAAGTTTTAAATACAAATTCAAGGATTTAAAACATTGACTAGAACATTGATTTTGGAAAGTTACAAATGGACTAAGAGTCCAGATGGATTTGAAATAAGATTTTGAAACTAATTATAAGCATCTTCCCATGGGAAAATGCTGTTGTTTTGAATACATACACACACACAGTACATACATAAATATATGATAAGTTGAGATTTTAAAAGTTGGACACTAGAGGGAACCAGAAGGAACTAAATATTACAATTAAAGGAGAATAACACATTTGACTTAGTAATACAGAATGGAACAAAATACTTTAACATTGGACATATTGAAGATTATTTGTGAACAAGGGATCCAGAGGTTAAGTTTAAGAATGTCTGCCATTATAGATAGACTGTGTTTGGAAGATGATATTGAAAAGGAGCAAGTTTGATAGGATAGGACCAAGACTGATTTGAAAGTGGATTTAAAAATGACAGGCTACAAGAATGATGTGGAAAAAGATGCTATACTGGATATTCAAATGAAACTGGCTGATGTCTTACAAACCAAAAGAGTGACCTGGATAACTTTCTTATATTGGATTTACAAAAGATTTTGTTAAAGTTTTGAGGATTTTTTGAGAAGGGACAAAGAAAAAATGAAAAGAAATCAAATTCTAGGACAGTATTTGAAGGGATTAAAGATCAAGATTGTTAAAAGTAAAAGGAAAGAACATAAAGTTGGTATATTTGATCAAGGTTAAAACAGATATGTTGTTATCTCTAGTAACCCTTAATGGACTTTTGCTGACCAGGACTGAATGATGAGGCTTTAAGGATTTATTTATAAATAAGAGATGAGATATGGGAAGAAGAAATCATTTGCTGTATTTTAAGAGAAGGTGATAAGTTACTAAAAATGTTTATATTTGTTGTGATGAAGGGGGAAATCATTTCTTTGTATATTTCTTTTCTTTATCTTTACCATATTCTTATTTTTTCTTTCATTTCTATTTTTCTTTCTATTTTTTCTTCTTTCTTTTCTGCAATTTCTATTTATTCTTTATATTCTTTTATTCTTTTTAGTTTGTATTAGTTTTTATCTTTTAATTGTAATGTTTAATAAAATTATTATTAAAAAATCATTTCACTTTCTTGTCCAGTTTTAATAATAGAACTGGTACTTTCCTCAATATATTAAACAGATAATATCCCAGCCAAGAAACACTGGTGATTTAAAAGATCAGCTATCCCAATAAAATGGATAGAAGCGTTTCCATTATAATCAGATGGTGGGGAGAGAAAATATTTCAGTTGTTTGGTAATTAATCCTATCAGTAATTAACTTCACAATGTAGAGTACTTATTTTCAAATGATATCTGGAAAGAAAAGTTTATTTTGCATTGTATCTGCCTTTTTTCAGGAAACTTGCTTTTCTCCATTAAGAGGGATGAAATAATTCATTACATTTGGGGTGCAAACTTTTTTTAACAACTCCATCCCATGTTGGTAAATAATTTAACTAAGTTAAATTTCCCAAAGCAATATGTGAACAAGAATGATGCCTTCAATGTTTGCTGTTCTCAAAGCTGTGTAGTAAAGTTATCCAATGAAATAATGTATCCAAACTTACTCATATGAGTGAAAATTGTAATTGAAATATGTATGTGGGAACGTACACAAAACAGCATTATGCTATGCTGCTTTTCAAAATATATCTATTTAGATATACAGCATATATATTAGACCAGTATTTCTCAACCTTGGTCACTTGAAGATATGTGGACTTCAACTCACAGAACTCCCCAGCCAGCATGTGTGTGTGTGTGTGTGTGTGTGTGTGTATGGCAAATTTAAATAAAAATGTATGTACGAAAAATGTACATAAAATGCATTTAAATTCATGCCGACTTCTAAAACAAAGACTGAAAACTGATACAGGAAGGAGAGAGAATGAACTTAAAATGAGACACCCACAGAGGGGGATAGCTAATTTTGGTTTCTCTATTTCTAAGTCCCTGCCCAGAATTCCATCTATGACAGAAGTTGCAAGCAAAGATCCAGATGCCAGGACCATTTGGCTTGTACCAGAAGTTCAAGTCAAAGGCTGTGCCAAAGTACTTGGTGAGGAAATACATTCAGCTTAAGTAATGTCTATGTTAAGGGGAAATGGACAAAACCATCTCATCTTGATATAAGGATGCTTCTATGAAAAAGCAGTTACCTTTGAAGTAATAATTTCATTTTAGATAGGCTTGAATGAGGAAATTTCATATTGCATTCTTCTCAGCAGTTGAGTGGCAGGCTAATAAGCTAATACTGAGTCTAGAAATTCATGGACCTTTTCAAATCTCAGAAGCTCTGAATCCAATAATATTATAGCAACATTTCATTTGACCACATAAATGCATCAGCTTATGAAAATATATACTTTTCTTCCTAGTAGTTGCATACATTCTTCATCTGTTGGTTTGTTTTTTGTTTTTGTTTTTCACTCTGATAGGTGAACTCTGGTTTGTTTGTTGTTTTTTTAATATAAAAGACAAGTTGCTTCCTGGTATTTTGATTTTAAAAAAATACTGCAGGGGTGGTGTTTTGTTTTGTTTTGTTTTTTTTAGATTTTCCAAATTTATGGCAGGCACAGCAGAAAAAAAAATCACTTCATTTTTGTGTGTGACAGCTGAAATCTATTCCACAGATGACTCTGTCATTATGCGCCATCTGTTTCTTTACAATAATGGACTGCAATGTATGAGAGCCAACACTATTTCATGCTTCATTACATGAAATGCCTTCTAACTCTTTGATTATATATAAATTTGCCCTGAAAAAAAATCCTAAAACTTAGCCTAAAATGTACAAACTAATGAATTCTCATTAGATGAAATACAACTTCTCATTATTAATTCTTTCTTTTAAAATGTTGGCGTGAAAGAAGGCTTAATCAGAGTTTCATTTGATCCAATGAACTTAAGGGAAATCTACCAATAAATGTGACCTTTAATATATGTCATAACTACTAGTAGTCATCCTTGTTTCAGAATTGAAGATGCCCTCAAAGAAGGTGTTGCAGCCTCTTAATTATTTTTGATACCCAATACAATTGGTGTCTTTCTTCTATCAGTGAAAAGCAAGCAATAGAGAAAGCAGTTATTAATTTGGGAAAGGAAAATTTCAGGCTGTTTAATATAATTTTGGAAGATCATAATCATAATCCAGAATACTTTGGTATGCTTTTCAAATTTTCCAGTGTGACTAGCATATTGCACATCACCTGTTGAAATCTCTGCAACAATTCAGGAGGAATCAGACATTTTGAAAGGATGTATAATTAAGATCAAATATAAATTCTGACAAATGCTAATAAAATAAAAAGATAATTGTGGGCTGAGCAAACACATAAACAATTGGAAACATGATGTTATATGTCAGGTACAGGATCACATTCCAAGGGTTGGGGTGGGGGTGGGGATTGTGATGGGGTAGAAAGGAAATTATCTTTATTTTTGAGAAAAAAAACATTAATAATCTTGTAGTTGAACCTATTTTTATAGAGGGAACTCCTGAGGTGAAATTTATACTTGCACAAATACAGAGATAGACTAAAATTAATAAATTGAAAGAAAACGAATACATGCAAGACTGGGCCTTCTGTTTAATAAATCATGGTATCTAAAAGCTTGAAAAAAAGGTGTTCTAAGAATAAAAATGTGCCTAAATAAGTTTATATCCACCATGAAGCCATGATGCATCTGCATCTAAATTGTCTAGGCCCTTCTGATCACATCATATTTATGATGTGAACTTTAATGCTGAAGGTTGCTTGTTCCCACTCAGTACTGGAAAAATAGAAAAGAACACCTTAATAAATGCCATGTCTTTCAAAAATGACACAGGAAATGCAGCAGTAGAGTGCACAATTTTATTTGTATTACTATGCTGTGCATGCAGTCCAGTTGGTTTATAGTACAGGTGTTGATAATGGTTCATAGCTGATTTTAATAGAGTGGTTTACTGGAGCATGTTGGTACAATGTTGCCTCAAGGTATTTGTCATAAATGTTAGAGAAAGTGCTGCACAAGAGAAGACTTATGTGCTCATAGAGCAGTGTCCTTTTTTCATTAAATAACACATGGTCATTAATTATTTGGTCGAATATTTATTAACTCCTCTAAAACAGTAGCCTTTTTAAAAAGAGTGTACTACTGTTTCCAGTCAGCATCAAATAAATTATAGCTGAGAGCATGCAGGAAAGAAATAGAACTGAGTTCTATTTAAACTCAATTCTTAATAAAACTTTACTGGAAATATCTCACTTCACAAAACTTTATGCCAAATATTATTTCAAGGCAGGAGTACATATAAATTATCCCAAAAATGTTGAATTGAAGGATGCTGTGGGAATTGTTTAAATGCAATTCTCATTGTATGGATTGTAAATTTCATGGCACAACACAGTTTCACAGGTAGAAATCATTACATTATTTGCAGAAAGCAGGCCTAAGATACAGGAAGAAACTTCATAGCTACTTTGCCTTTCTAGAGGAGGCTATTGTGGCTTGTTCAACACCCATGATTAAAACAGACCATGGGTTACCATAAGGTATGATCCCAGTCACTAAATATTGCATTAGTTGTGATCATGGAGCTTCTACAATGTGCAGGGCATCCAGGGTTTACAATTACACAACTGCACTACTGCACTGTGTGCCACATACATTTGTTAAGTACACATTATTGCACTTCAGTAGCCTCCTGTATCAGTTTAATATTATCAGGTACATCTACTTTAGTCCAAGTCACCTTGCTTACCCACCTTGATCAAACATATGTGTAATTTGCCAACCAAATTTAGATCTTGAACTGGACCCTGCAGGAAGAGATAGCAATGACACTTAGGCTTTAATTTGTGTCACTTACCAATGACCAAATGATGTCACTCAGTAACTAGACAATTTATTACTAATATGCGCTGGCTTTTGCTTTATGAGTTAATTAAGTAATTTTGCAAATGAGTTCAGGTAATAGAATGGGTTAATAGTTTTTATCAGAGCAGTCCTGGATGAAAAAATGGAAGATTTAATCTATTTTCCTTAACATGATCACTACAAAATCACACATACATGTATACACATGCCATGATTAGCACCTGGAAAAGCTGCCATTGACATCGAGTTCTATAGTAAACATGGAAACAGCTGGTTCCACATTATGTTCTGATCTTCGGTGACTATTGTACCTTACCTTGATTCCCCTCCCCCCCTGTTTTGTTACTGTTGCACAAAATAATGCTAAAATTCCACATTCATGCTGATGACTGGGTTCAGTATATACGTTGAAGCCCATGCATTAACCTGTCCCCCTGCAAATAAAAATAATGACAGGAGCCAACCAAAATGTCTGTTATGCAGCAGAAAATGAAATGGCCTTAAAATTTATACCAAACATTTGTATTATTTGTGAGGGAGGACAAAAGGGGAGGGGAAGTAGAAAAAGAAACAGTAGACAAACAGTAGCTTTCCAATGCTACAAGACTGAGGTGTTCTGAAGGTTAATGTAGAATGCAGTCAACTGAAACGTTTAAAATTCCAACTCCGTTTTTCATCATTTCTGCTATTCCTTCCCTCAGTGACTATCTCTATGCATGGGCTTGCTCTTTCTGAAATGTTACAGATCAAGAGATGCCTCTTATAAATACAGTATAAGGCATTATTACTAGTGACCCAACAATATGGACACTGAGAGACTTGGCAAGGAGTGTTTCAGAGGACAGGAAGTTTAGTAGCACCTTAGGTGAGACTCACTGAATACTTGATGCATCCTTTTAAAAACAATCATATCAAATCAGCACATAAGCATTTTTGTATAATTTTATAAGAATAAGAGGCCTTGATAAGCACTTGAACCAATTCCCTAACACTTTTCTTGGCTACAAAACAACCAAGTGGGACAAGAGTCCGGCTTCCAGATAGTCCAATTCACGCTGCAAAAAAGTTTTGTCCACATCCTCAAAATTAGCAAGCTTGAAAGAATCCCAGATAACCTTGTAAGATGTCCAATTTCATCATTTGGTCCTGCTAATGTGACATCCAGCTCCAAGCAAATATGAACACCTTGTTAAGAAATTGTTTAGTCACATCAGCCCATACGAAGCTGTACCTTAAGCACTACCTTAAGCAGGGCCACCAGATGGCCTTCTCCATTTCAAAGACAAGACAGAGGCAGACACTGTAATGTTTTTGATAAACCATCTGGGTGAACTTCTTATTTATCCCTTCCTACTAGGCATCAGGCCCAGCCCAAGAATGACAAAGAATCACCCCAGCCAAACTTCAGTTCTTTATTTGCTAACACTGTATAGACAGAATCTTGCCAGATTAAAGCAACTTTACCTAATCTAAGGGGAAATAATCTGGGAAAGCTCTAGGGCGGGGCTGTTCTGAACCTCTTAGTTTTCCCACAATCAGCTCCTGGACTATGTTTCCTCTTATCCTGTCCCCCTTCTTGGAATGTGCTCCCTCCTTCCTGAGAACCAGCAGCTTTACTGAAATCCACCACATCACCTCCCCCTTCAGAGACACATTCCATAACACTAGGTCAGCATGATAGCTATACTATGTCTGAGATATGGCCAGTGAATATAAACAATTTACTGAGCCACAGGGTCCCGTCTGATTCTTCCCCCTGTTGCCTCTCAGGGTCAATTCAACTTTCTGTGAATGTTTTCTTCCAAGGGCACTTTAAACAGTTCATGTGTATGGAGGGACATTTTATAGGGTTGGTAATGAATGCAGCTCACGTGTATGGGGGGTACCTTATACCACCACAGTTTATATCACGGATCTCCCAAATAATGGATGATCTATTGGGAAAAAAAAACTGTCCCCATCCTTCAGTCAGACTGACAGTTATTGTGTTATATGAAAAACAGAAAATAATCAATTTAGAATGACGAAAATAAGGATAATCAGCGATTGGAAAATGATGGACGAATGCCAAATAATTTATTCCAATTTTCACACAAACATGAGAAGGTCCACAGTTCAGTGGTTAAAGATTCACTTTGTACAAGAAAGGTCTTAGATTCGGTCTTTGACATTTCCAAGAAAATATGTTGTCTGAAACCCTGGAGCAGCCTTAACAGTAAACTATGCCTAAATTATCCAAAGGTTTATTGTGGTATACAACAGCTTTTTACATATTACATGTGTACTGAATTGAATGTGTTAGTGGAGCATAGCTGCCATTTTCTGGACTATTTGACTGCTATCATGCTCTAATCTATATGGGAAGAGAATTTATTACCCACTGGATTTTTAAAAATCCTTTAGCTATTAGCAGTGGTTGGTATGTATCCATAGAAAAATGCAAGTACACAGCATCTCAACGTGAAAATGTGAAAATGTGAAAATGCAGCTTGATTTGGAGAATGGAAAAGGTGTCGTGCTCTACACACTTATATAGCTTTTCTTTTTAAATTCAGTCACCATGGACTCAGTCTAACCTTTGGCTCTGGGATTCTCTGGTGATCTCCCATCAAAGCAGATCCATTATGTTTACTTTTCCTTCAGATCAGTCAAAGTATGCTAGGTGCTACCACTTGCTTAAATGGGACTTAAATCTGTCCCTTCTCGGTGCTTATTCAGTCAATACTCCAAAGTGTCTGTCACCGGCATTGCTTTGAGAATGGCAAAAAGACTGCTGGAACCCTTCCTCTTTCACAGTTTCACTAAGGGCCAAGTAAAGTAAATAGGGAGAATGTGGTAGGGAATGAAAGAATATGTAGAAATCTGTAGTAGCTTTTACCCATTAGTTGCCTCACACATACACTCCACACAGTGTATTCTTCTTCACAATCCTTTTGATTATTCAGTCACTGTAAACTGTCTCCAAAATCCGGAATCTAGATTCAATATTACTTACAATGGAAGAATGGATGGTGAAGCTGATGGAGTTGGCTGAGATGGCGAAACTGACAGCTTTGATTAGAGAAGAGGCACTGAATAATTTTAATATTTCCTGGAAACCCCTTGTGGACTTTTTGCATGAAACAGAAAAAAATAAAGTCATGATATGTGGATTTGCTTGATTAGAAATAACAATGGTTAACAGAATTAATGAAAGTTATATTGTAAGCTTAGAGCAAAAGTTTAATGTGAATGTACTGTAAACTTGTATCTGTAGCAAAGAAAGTCGAAAGTCATTCTTTTTCTGTATTTTCTTTCTTTCTTTCCCTTTTCTTTTTCTGCACTTTTGACTTTGTTCTTTTTTCTATTTTGCTTCCCTACTTTACTTTTTCTTCATTTCTTGTTAGCTTTTATCTTTTTAATCTTAAAATTTTAATAAAGTTTAATAAAAAAAAAAAATCCAGAATCTTGTTTCCCCTGTTTACTGTTATCAGTAAATGCTTCCTGTCAGAATATGCTGAGTACACAGCTTTAAGGAAAAATATTAGTGCAATCACATTTGTTATTTGAGGAAACGTTTTGGCTCCTTCATCCCTTTGAAGTCTCTTCTAAAAAGACATGATCCCATGTCTAGCATTGCCCTATTGGGAACTTATTCATCTTGCTTTGGTTATATTGCCAAACATTACTGCATTTTCTACTGAACGCCACTTGCTTTTTGGTTGTAAAGGAATAATTAAGTATATTTTGAGAGGGGAGAGTTACATGCAAGCATTAATTGAGCTGATCACCTGATTTATTATGCACATAGAAACCCATCAGAAAGCAGTGTTTTGTTTATGTTGTTGTTGTTTTTCTTCATATGTGCTATTTATGGGGCAGGAATAGTAATTCTTATCTACATTCACTCTTTCCAAGAGTTTTCATAAAAATATTTCAGTTTGGGGTGTGTGAATGTACACATGCCACTTGTCACTTATCTTCACTGTGTGCTACTAAATACTCAGCATGATGCTGTAGTAGTAGAAGACTACTGAATGATGCTACGTCTACAGCTTCCTTTTTTCCTCCCACTACCACTGGTTTGCTGCTCAGTGCCACATGCCAATAGTAACTTTATTTTTGTACATATTAATAATACTTTGGGCAGCTGAAATATCTTTCCTTGATATGATCCAGATGACCAAATTGGAACATCTATAAAGTAAGATAAAGGCATAACTGGAATAACTCCATTCTTCTGCGTATGGGCTTGGAAGTGATTTTAGAGCATTCTAACAATACAGTGTGAATAAAATCTGATTCAATAATATATTACTGCATTAAAGAATAATTAAATAATGGAAATATGGTGATAGTGTTCTATAACATGGCAGATATACTGCATTGGAGAAATTAATTTTTAAGAGATCTTTAGCATAGGTTTCCTGATAGAGAAGTCAGTTATCCAGTTTTGACCACTGGAACCCAGTCTCAGGTGGTTTCTGAAGGAGGGGAAGAATGGGAAGAAATTCCATCAATATTGGAAAAGAAACAGAGATGTAGAAGGGTGAATAAATCCTTTCTTCAAATTGCCATCCCAGAACTCCTATAAAGTGACTAATTCACAAGTAGATGTGAGATATTGTCTCTTAGCTCAGGGTTTCCCAGCTGTAAGGTGTACCCTCCCTAGGAAAGGTGCAAACAGAGTCCAGGGGAGGTATGAAGGACCTTTTACTTACATTGTTACAATAAATCCACTTTTCCCAAAGTTTCATTGTATTGTTTTCATTGTTCACTTTCATTTTGGTGTTTGGATTTTTAGGGGAGGTGTGTATATTAAGATTAGACTAAAGGGAGCTGTGGTGGCAAAACATTTAGGAACCCATCTTAGATGGAATCTGGGCTCCTGGCTTCCTCTTCCCCAAAAGATCAGCAAAGTCTGAATATTTTTCTTGCAAGGAAGGAGAGTCAAACAGCTGAACAGCAGAAGAAGAAAGATGAAAGTGGAAAGCTTACTGATGGTGCTTTAGAATCTTCTCTTCTCTTCTCCTCTCCTCTCCTCTCCTCTCCTCTCCTCTTCTCCTTTCCTTGTTTCTTTTCTATTTCTCTTTCTATATTTCTTTTTCACTTTCTTATTACTTTTCTTTATTCTTCTTTAATTCAAAATTTGTACTTTTTAAATTCTGTTGAAAAACTTCAATAAAAATATTTCTTTAAAAAAAAGTCTTATTCTCACATGGTACAATATACTATACCCTTTGTTCTTGAATTTTCTTCAAATTGTTTGCCAGTAAAGGCAGACAACTGCAGATACTGATGTGTTGATTAACTATTTTGAATACATATGTAGCTATGATCTGAAAGGATATTTGTTCATAAAAAAAAATAACTGAAACAAGAAATAATCTCTAAGAGAAATAGAATGTAATAGTCACCTTACTATCTCACTATACACACACACACACACACAAACACACACTGTGTGTGTGTGTGTGTGTGTATGAATATATGTGTGAATATATATGTAGTCTTTTTTACAGTTGTTGATTTATATATGCCAAATATTCAGGCCCATTTCAGACATTATCAGACTGAATTTTGCTTGCAACTGTTTTGTCATCCCTTGCAGGCCATGAAGAAGCCTCTTTCTGCATACAGAACTCCAGGCCAACATTAAACTGAGTAGTGCCAATCAATTCTCCTATTATATTAAGGCCAACCCCATAAGGTCATGAAGACCTGGTTATGTGCCCAGGTCTGGGGCCCTGTATGTGTGAATGGTCCCGTTTCTTGGTTATATTAACATCTATGGACTGCTTACTTGGTGACCATATATATTTATTCTGTAATAATTGTTTTAAATGAAATTGTTTTAACTGTGTTATAGTTTTTATTGTTGTAAGCCGCTCTGAGTCACTTGCTGAGAAGGGAGGCTATAGAAATCGAATAAATAAATAAATAAATAAATAAATATTAAGCTTCTACAAAAGAGAATTCCAGAATGGCACATCTATTTGTTTGTTTGTTTGTTTGTTTGTTTTAAAAAGGAACAACATTAGGAAGACATTTGTAGAAAAACAGCATAAATTAAATTATGTATTGAGTAATGAAGTGTACGCCTAAGATGGGAATCATTACCAAAGAGATAAAGTGGAGAATTAGGGAACTACTCTATGTCTCCTAGAAAATTAAACAAAATTTGTGTTCTCTACCTTTATTGTGAAGGAGGAAGGGGGTGAAGAAGGGCTAGAATGACAAAATCAGCATTGTCACATCACACTGCAAGCTGTGCCACCTTTCTACATGTGTCATGGATGTGCTGATTGTGTTCACAGGATGCATTTTTCTCACTTGACTAGGCTGACAGAAACATGATAAAATATTCCAGAGAGTATTTGATATTTTTGTCATTTACAGAGAGGTGACAAACCTCTTATCTTTCACCGAAGACTAATAGTAAAGGATTCTGGAAACTGTAGTTCAGCTATCACTGGTGGCCCATGGTTTTTCCATTCACGAATATTTAACATATTCACAAATAAAGTGATGCTTCAAGCTCATACAAATAGCTTTTGTGTCAGTCTGTAACCTCCAATTATTCTTTTGAATCTTTTGAAAAGAATTTGTGGAGAGGGGTAACTCAATTTTGCAAACATGCCAAGAAAAATTATGGTAGACATAATTTCGTTAGGCATCAATTAATTGTTGATTTTTCCTTATTTATTTAGAATAAATATATTTTTCCAAATTTATTTAACTTCTAGATTCAGGTTGGTTTACAACAACAAACTGAAATACAATAATGTTTTATATAATAAATAACAATAACACAACACAGTACACAGTACACAGAAGAAAATAAAAACATCCAAGTAAAGATTATTATATGACTCGGGAGGGCTGGGATCCATTATGATCCTGATGAGCATTTGTATTTGAATTCAGTTTATCTGACTTAATTGAAATATGCATGGTATGTTAACTTCATAATGGAGCCTTTTTTAAAACAAAATATCATATTGCAAAATAGAAATGTGATGATGCATGTATATTGACTGACAAAGCCCAGCTTACTCTTAGTTCACAAAACTTGTCTTCTGAAAAGATAGATATTCTGCAAATCACCCCATTGCCATGGGACACTCTAGGAAACTTTTGCTGTATCATTCACCCCTTTCAGTTTCATCTCCTTCACTGAAAACAGCAGTTGAAGCAAATTCAGTGGGAGTTGTTCAAGGTGAAGTATCTTCAATATGCTGATAGTAACCTGTTATATATCTCCACTCTGTCCCCAGTGGGAGAAGTTCTGACCCAGTTGTTCCAGGGTCTGGATGGGGAGAAATAGGCTTAAACTCACTCCAAACAAGATGGAATGACTGTTAATTCGAAGCTTATTGATTCCAGGACTGTACAAGTGTTGACTCTTGAAGGAGCTGTTCTCTCCTAGAGCAAACAGCCTCTCATTCTGAGGGTCTTCCTGTACTCACAGTGCCTGCTGGAACAGAAGTTGGAAACCACAGCCAGGAGGTCCTTTGCCCAGTTTTTGGATGCTGTGATAATTCTGGCCTTAGCTGGAACAGAGTATGCTGAAGAGGGTCACTCATGCCTTTGTCACCTCTTGTCTAGATTACTGTAATTTGCTGTTCTTAAGAATAACCTTGAAGGCTATCAAAGTACTTCAGTTGGTTCAAAATGCAGTGGCCTACATGCATACCAGTCACACTACTGCTACCCCACTGCTGCAGGAGGCATATTGGTTACCAGCATGTTTCTGAATGCTACTGAAAGTGCTGTCTGCTACCTTTACAGATAGATGATAGAGAGATAGAGACAGAGATGATAGAGATGGAGATGGAGACAGAGAAATGATAGATAATAGGTAGATTCTGCTCTCTCAGCTTGGTGGCCAAAGAGTAGTAGATATCTCTATCTATGGCATTGTGTGCCCCCTGATGCAAGGATAGCCCCCATTTTCAAGGCCTTCTTAAAGCTGATAAAAATCTGCCTCTCCCAGAAGAGGATGGAAAACATCCAATCTGTGCAACTGTTGATAACTGGATGGGGGAATTTGGGCATGACCATGCTGGTCAGTTTTGTTCTGCTGCATCAGAAAAATGGTTGCCTGAGGCTTTCTCTTGAGCATGCGGTGAATTCAGGACCTTCTTCTGTAAATCCTTAGAGCAAAGCACTGGCAAATGCAGGTCTCCAGAGCAGCTGAATGCCCAAGTGACTCACTTTATTAGGGCCATTAAATGAACTGGAGCAGCCAACTGCTTTAGACAGCAGGTCAGAATGGTAGTGAATATTGGCTGGCCTAAGTCTAGTGCCCATCACAGTGAACCAGCTGAATCAGTTTCTTATCTTAGGAGAAACTCCTGCTGAAACCAGCATCATTGTATAGACAATATTGGGCTTTAACTTAGTATAGAACTGCTTATACTTCCATATAAGTTTGTGCATTCCTATTTCTTGAGAACTGCATATCTTTCATTGTCTTCTATGTATCCAAATGCATCCATGTTGTAAAAGCTTTCATTCAGTAGGGTCCTATAAACCTTACATTGTAATTCCAAGGACAGAAATCAAGTGGATACTTCAAATAAATTGGCAGGCCCATTTGCTAAACTCATTTACTAGACGTATTCCCACTTTTACAGTTCTGGGATAACTATTTTCTAGTGCAAGTTACATCAATGGATACGGCTGTGGTTTGAAGTAAAAATATTGATCTATCTGCCTTCATGAAGTCTGGTAAATGAGATTGAAACAGAAATTCATAAACCAGCAAAACTATTAGCTTGTTTAAACATTAGTAAATTTATAAGCCCATATTGGCTTTCCTGTACAAGCATCAGCATTTTCTAGCATAATAATTATTTTTCAAGTGAATTGGTTTTCAGCCATCATAACATTATTTTCATGAATCATGTTTCCTCATATGGAGAAATACATTTATCAGCTGGCTGAAAAAAAATTCTGATCTATTTTAATCCATTCTCTGGTTTTGTACTGTATATATTTGCAATAACAGAAGCATTAAAAATTAGATTATGTATGTCAGTGAATTTACTCACTTGATGTCTAAGATTCCCCGGTTATACAGATTTATGTTCTCTCATTCTCTCTCTCTCTCTCTCTCTCTCTCTCTCTCTCTCTGCATCCAAACAGGAATTATGAACAAGACATTAACATGTATTCTTTTCCCCACAGAACAGACTTCTTTAAAAACAATTTTGTTGACAATCAGATATAAGACTGAAAACCCAACTTTCTATCACTAGAGCTTTGCCTCTTGATCAGGGACTCTGGGATTTATGAATTCCTTTTTTTAATTAACAAGACTCCATGGCCTGAAAACCCCTGCTCTAAAGCTTGAAATTCTTATTAGACCAATTAAAGCCTTAAAATACAAACTAGCTCCCTAAACACCAACACCACAACCATATATATGTTTATTCAAAACTACATCCTACTCATGGGTGTCCTGAGCTTAGTGTTATGTCACCTCCACTTTCTCAATGTTATGGGGAGAAAGTTCTTAAAATGGTGACCTCCTACTCATAGTGTTTAGTGAGGCCTTAACTTCTGAGTGAGTCTCATTGCCTGTCAATGGAATTTACAGCCTAATAAATTTGTTTATAATTGTAGTCCCAATCTAGACTACTATGGCCTTTAAATAAGAATATACAAAATATGATTTTAAACATATGGAGAATTCTCCAGAACATTCATTCACATTTAAATGCCTCTGTTTTAGTTTCAAATAAACATTGATTGTTTTTTTTAAATTGCATGGATAGTGTAAACTAAAGACTGTTCTAAGACTTGAGTTCATAAATAACAAACTTCACAAAGGGAAAAACTTTTATTTTTTATATTTTATTCCATAACTGCTTACAGTGCGCTAAAATCTGCCTATATAAACTAAATGTAGCAACTGTCTTAAATAAAAGCTGTGCTGGGTTTGAGAAATTGGCTCCCCCAGGATATGCTGCAGGATCCTTCCAGCTCCATTGCAAGCCTGTTGCCATGTCCTAAAAGGCAATTTCCATCATCCTGTTTTTATAAATCATCCTCCCGTTTTTGTAAACTTCCAGCTATAAACAGACAAGAACAATTTTAGTTACTCACATTAAAAATGCAACAATACAGATATACAGACAGAGTTTATGTCTGTATATTCAGTATACTAAGTCCTACATAAAAATAACTTTGAACTAGGACTTATGGCTTGCTGAGAAATGAGCTGCTCTTCTCTCACACAGATATATACCCAGCAAACTGAGCAGTCTCCTTAAAGGTACAATACATGTCAAAGGCACAATGAATATTTAAACACACCAATACTCCCCTTCCCTTGCAAAATACCCAACCATCTCATGTAGCAGTTTTTTTATCACTCCTGCTTGGTCCATTCTCCTGGGCTGGGCTTCCTCCAACATGGCTTCTCAGCTTCTCAAGCCTTGTATCTTGCACCCAACTCCACAGCTTGCTTTCTTAATCCTGAGTTTTGTTTTCTTCCCCTATGTTCCTTGGGACAAAGGACCTCTCCTTGGCCAAGGCCCTTAATTCTGATTTCCATACTGATTTCAAGGGGTCTAACAGCAGCCACTCAATGTCTCCCTTAAACTCCATCCATTTGTTCTCAGTGGAGGTTCTGATTTCCCCTAGTTCTGTGGTCCTTCACTTAAAGGACTTTCCATCTACATTTCTTGGCATTCAAGCATTATCTTAGTTACTTTTCCTGGCAAATCACTACTCATTTGTACTGAACTTCAGTGCAAACAACTGGGTTGCAGAAATTAAAATTGATTTTAATATGCCTTCTATAAACCACAGAAACTTAAGCAGACAGACTAGTTATAAAGCTTTGTGGCGCTGTATATGTTTAACATATTAACATAATATATATTAAAAGGAAAATTAATGTTTTAATTTGGCACAGAAAGGGTAATAAAATAGGCCTCTAGTGTATACCTCTCTGGAAAAGGCATGCCAAAGTTGGGGAGGGGGGGGACTGTCACTAAAAGTACCCATTCTTGGGCCCTTCATTGTACATAAGCATGCAAGGACACCTGGAAAATGTTCTTCAAGAATGACACTAGGGTAGAGGTAAGAACATATAGGGACCAGCTTTCTTCAGATACTGTGGCTGGAAACAAAGTGAAAGGCAGTGAAGACCATGTAAAACTGGTGTCATATGCTTGTAATGCTCATTTACAATCAGTATTCTTCTTGCCATCTTTTGAAAGTTCCAGGCAGCCCACTGCAGTAATCTAGACCAGTTCTCAGAACATGGATTACTGAAGCAAGGCTAATTCAGTCCAAGTAGGGCTATAACTAGCACACTAACCAAGCAGGTAGAAGCTGCTTTGTCATTCCAGACCCAAAGAGCAATTGTGTCTAGAATGCCAAAGATGCACATCTGACACAGAATAGGTTGACTAGTACTTACCTGGACAGATAGCTCATCCATTAACAGCCCTGAGTAAGCTTTTCTGGCCTTCATCCAGTCCATTACCACAGCCAGGCAATGATTAAGCATTTCCATTGCCTCATCTAGGTGCGGTGAAAAAGAGAGATAACTGCATGTAATTAGCATATTGATGGCACTATATTCTCCAAATGATTTCATTCAGCAGTTTCATGAAGATGTTAAATAGATGTTAAAGGGAGGAGATCAAACAGAATCTTTGCAATATTTGGCATACATGCTATCAACAGAAATCTCCCAGCATTACCTTTTGGAGATGACCATTGAAAGCCACCTTAAGATGTTCTCATTCTAACTGTGGTACCTTTCAAGAAGGAAGTAATGGTCAATAGTATTGAAAGCTGCTAAGAGATCCAGGAGGATTTAAATGACAGAATCTGAGAACCCAGGTTAAAATCTATATCGTTCCTTGAGTGCTCTCTAAGCCATAAATTATAAAAGTCAACAAATAACCACACCAGCTTACTAGACTTTAGTATAAAAGAAACGTCTTTTATACTAAAAGATAAAAGACATCCTTGTGTATGGCAAGGATGTTGTCCTGTATTCTTCCTTCTACTTTTAAAAAAGTAGAAAATAATTGCATTTTTTTCCTCATCTTTCAAGAAGTTCCCTGGGTGGCTTTTAAAAGTTAAAAATTATTTAAAAATCATTTTGTAACAAAACATTAAATCAGTGGAGTGATTCTTAGAGCAAATAAACCTATATTGAAATAACCTATATTGCCATGTAGTAAGAATATGTGAGTTTAATTTTTTGTACAGATAAAATAGAAAACATCTACTTTATTTACAGAGGAGCATTTCTTGAATGCTCCAGCTCTGAAACTGTCTCTGTAGAATTCTAGTCTGTAATTGCTTTTATGAGGATCTCAAGGGTTTCTTGTCAATTTTTTTGCTGTAAAACCATATTATTTTTGACATGGCATTGAGGATGTCAGGCAAAATAGATCTAAACGTAATTCACAGGACAATTCTTTGGTTGGAACTCATTAATCTTGACACTTGCAGAAGTTCCTTTTTCCTCATCTTCTGGAATGGGAGGATAAATAAAATAGTCCCATGAAGTATAACTTTCTCATATTGAAAAAGCCCCTTTAGAGAACAAGAACCAAATGTAAGATGCAGAGTGAGAAATGTTTGCACAAGCAATGTTGCTTCCTGGAAAGAATCGTAATATCCCACTGCTAAACCTAAAGCAACATTTTTAAAGTGTCACTGTACTGTTTTGTCTCCTGTCCTCACCAGTTCATTGCAAAAATGCAAAAGAAAGGACCCAAACCTTTATTAATCATGAAGCCCTTCAACACGTAGCATTTGCCATCAAGATACTGTATGAAGCAGAAACCACTTCAAAGCTTGCTTCAGAAAACTTATTTGGTCATAGAAGATGAAAGCAGGTTCTTTGAATCCTATCCCCAAATTTGAGGAAAAAGCTATGAACAGTAAACAGCCATCTGTGTTTGGCTGTCACCCCTGCACTGATCTTATTTCTACAACTGTTTTTGTGGTTATAAGAAAGCTGAATTAATCTGTTAGACTTCATTCTCTGTTTATTCATCTTCTGCAATATATGGACCAAGAAGACCTTGCAACTCAACAGTGGTACCTCTGATACTCTTGTGACTTGTAAAAAGATATGAAATCATATCTCCTCTGTTTGGAATGTAATTAACAATATTTAATATAAAATGTTTAAAAGAAGGGTGGGGAAGAAAATCAGTCTAATCCAGGGTTTCTCAACCAGGATTCCATGGAACACTAGGGTTCTGTGAGAGGTCACTAGGGGTTCCCTGGGAGATCACAGTTTATTTTAAAAAATATTTCAAATTTGGGCAAGTTCACATTAAAGAGGTAAGTTCCATTCTTTATTTTTAATTTAAGCAAACTGTTAATGCATATATCCAGGCCTATGCATGAAACAAATATAATAATTTGGTAACTTCTGGCCTATATTTGAGCCTGAATGTGCAGGGGTTCCCCAAGGCTTGAAAAACATTTCAAGGCTTCCTCCAGGGTCAAAAAGTTGAGAAAGGCTAGTCTAATCAGTAAGTTCCATTGCATTCAATGAAGCATTTTTCCAGGTCAGTTTGAATAACATTTTAGCCTTAAGATAGAAATATTCTTAGAAAACAATTCTGTAGCAGACCAGTGAGATTCAGCCTACTCCCTAACATAGGACATTTGAGAATTGTTTCAGCTTTCAGCTACTCACAGATAAATATTGCCCATGCTGCTAGGAAGCGTGAAAAAGGCATTTAATTGAATTGCAATTTCAGTACATAGTAACTCAATGAGATTTGCAAAAGTGATTTAAAATAGTGGAACATAATACACACACCAATTATATAAAGTAATTGTTTGTAACTTTAACAGGATTACAACTACATAACTTGTCCTAGTGATCATAACAAATATTGATTGTAAATGAATTCCTAAGCTGAGTTATTTTTAATCATAAGTACATCTCAGGGGAATTTCATTTCAATTTTCCTGTAATCTAAGAGGCTCCAATGTATCGGTAAGAATTTGGCTACATTCAAAGAGTTCACAATCAACTTAGAGCATAAGTGTAGTATTAATACATCCTGCTATTTGGAATGAAATATATGTATATGTAACAATATATATTATATACATCTGGGGCAACAATCAACAGTTAAATGAAGTAAAATGCTACTAAATATTGTACTTAGTTTTAAGTGTCACAGTGTAGTGAAAAAGAGGACGTGTTAAAGAAAAAAATTAAGAGCTTTAATAGTTTTCCTACATTTGTTTTAAAAATGGCAATTAGAATGGCGTTCACATTCTTTTAATAGATTTGTGAGGGTAGGAATCAAATCACTGAATAGTTCACTCTTTAAAACTGCCCAAATGATCTGAAGTGTTATCTAGCTATTCTATTAAAATGATGACTACACACCTATGCTATTTCACCAGTCAAGTGAGTAGGTCCCTCACAACACCTATACAGTTATCATCTACATTATGTCTACAAATTTTATTAGTTGCCCTTTTAACACTGGGGAGGGGGCAGTGATGTATAGGGCAGGGCAATGCAGGGGGAAAACTATGTTTTGAAGGTTAGCACTGCAGTTATGTGAGCACCTCACTTTTAACTAGTGAGAAGAAAAAATGGGGAAATATTGTAAATATGGTAAAATGCTATCTCTAGGATAGTTATCTATTATCCTAGCCATTCTCTCTGTGAAATTAAAATGTATTTGTCATAGGCAAAAGGAACTTTTTTTTTTCTTCTGCTGTACTTTGGCAAGATACTTTCATTTCCAGCAAATTACATAGTTGGTATTTTGGCTTCGTATGCCAGATAACAATTGAATACTACCCTGTGCATAATTCCAACATTCTTGGGTGCAGCATCATCTTCACCCAGTTCAGACCCAAGACCGACAACAGCCAGTTCTACTAAGCAGCAGCTCCTCCATTGTGCTTGCCACTTATGAATTCCTCTCCAAGGTGGGGAAGTGGGCGGGGGAGGGGACATTAGTGGCAGAAGTTGATGATCTGAGATCATTTCCTTTCTGAGGAAATAGATTGAATTACAGTGTCAATGCACACTGTACTCAAGTCAACTTGTTTCTATGCAAGAATCACTGTTCTTGTGAGTGCCCCCTATTAAACACAGCTGGAGTGTAACAAGGCTGGGCAGTATGAGGCAATCAACCCATTTCCAGTTATAGAAGCAGAAGCATTACATTGCTTTTGTTCAGCCAGCAACATTATTTGTCTTCTGACTGTGTACTGCCTTTGTAAAAGCAGCACAATTAACTCTGATTGTCACTCCGGAGGGAGCATTAGCAATTGCAGCACAGGAGGCTCTTCTTTGGAGCAGTTTTCCTTCTATTCTTTTTGACAGGAAAATGTAAAAAATGTTTTACAATTTTTCATATCAAACATAGGCACATTCCACTACAATGGCAATCTCTTTTTCGGCAATTATTTTGTCTTTAATAGTTAACTTTGATGTGAACTTTTCCACTGTTTCAGATTTTTGTTTGTTTGTTTGTTTGAAATTCAACATTTCTGAGGTTTTTTTAAATTAATAAATATATAATGTTGGAAAATTAATTGCATTTCCAGTTTAGTTTGTACCCAGCACACTCCCCATCAGTCCCTGCATCCAGATCAGAGGCAAGCAAACACGCCACTCAACTTGACTAGCAAAACATACAGTTTGATGTTTATGAAACTTCAGCAAGCATCAGAAACATTTAACTGACAAAACAGGATGAAAAGCAGGGATATATAAACAAGCAACAATTTACATTATCTATCTATACATACACACACACACACACACAATACTGTTTTTCCTGTAGCTTTTGATATCTATCTATCTATCTATCTATCTATCTATCTATCTATCTATCTATCTATCATCTATCTATCTATCTATCTATCTATCTATCTATCTATCTATCTATCTATCTATCAAAAGCTACAGGAAAACAGTATTGTGAATAATTAGCATGAGGAGTCCTAAAGAGAGTTTTTGGTTATTCCAGCTTTAATCCTTTTATATACAAAATGGCAGGAGAATAGAGATGGAAAGTAGGACAAGAAGTGATCCTTCCTCTATTCTGCACTTTTAAAGAAACAATTTGTTGGATAGGATTCTCTTCCAACAGAGAAGAAAGAAAGAGATAACATACTTTTTCTCATCAGCTTCAAGCCCAACTGTTTTTTGCCATTGTTTCTGATAAGTCTAACTACCATTCTAGTTGTGTGTGTGTGTGTGTATCTTGAAACAAACAAATATTTGTTTCCTCATATATAATATTGGATCTCTGTAACCCATGGAAAAATTGCAGCAGATAAACGCCACATTATAGAGAAAGATGCTGGACCCTTTAGATGATTACTCATCTAAAATTACAACACTCTCAATAGAAACCAGAAACTAAAATTAATCCTACCAGGGTCATCAACTAGAATAATGTGTGAACAGTAGAAATGTTCAACATCTAATCATATCCGTGCTATATTTTGAACAGCCTTCTTTACCTCCCTCTTCTTCTCCCTTCCTCACTACTTATAAAAAATTAAGATTAACATTCTAAAACTACTACCATGTTTAGTTTGTACCCAGATCCTAATCTCCAAGTAATATATCCTTGAAGCTTGATCCTGATTAACTGATTAAGATGGTTCCAGTTATCCAGGAATAATCATTATAATAACAATTCCTTGTTCCTTACAAATACCATTGTTTCAATTATCTATGTTTTCCAAAGTAGACACACTAGGAAATGATTAAAAAAAGAACACACAGCAAGAGAGAGAGAATAATAACACAATTATTTAAAAATGCTGTAGATGTTACTAATATATACATACTGTACATACATATACAATAAGAATAAAACTTTCTGAGCTTTGTTATCATTGAACTATCTGTTTCAGTGTTTTGATCTGAGTACCTTTGCATTTTATGGTAGAATGATTATTGCTTTAATACAGAAGAGAGAATTCATTGAATCATGAAAGGCAAATATTCATTGAATATTTGATTAAAATGGGAAGTTGTCTAAGGAAAGGAGATGGATAGTAATTTTTGTGTTACAAAGGAATTTTATTTTAATATTGGTTAGAATGAGATTGGCAACAGCTCTAATATCCAAACTGAACTATTTTCTAGTTTAACTGTAACAGGTCCAGTGTCTCTTGATTAAAACGTCATTACATTTACCACAGCACTATTGCTGGCATTATCATAGATAAGGCTGACATTTCTCTAGAGCTCCATCAGAAGTATAAAGGCAGAAACCAGGATACAGATATTTTCTTAATATCAGAGCAATCACAATGCCATAGTAATGTAAACTTTTAGTTACCCCCCCCATATATATACATGATAGTGCTCAGCAATCATTATCCTTCAGAATACAGTCCATTAATAACAGCTAATTCTTTTATTCACTCATTTGTAAACATCCCTTGAAAAATGTTATTAGCCTTATCAAATTTCTTTGGCTTTTCTTCAGAATTGCTCAAAGAAAATAGCTGTGAGATAGCTCAAATTCACATCTTATTATTAAATCCATTAGGAATCAGATAGAAATGTGGATAGACCTTTCAGCCAGTTTTATTAATAATGATATTATCAAACATATCATTATATTTTATAGTTTTAAAGTGTTAGCTGCTTTGAATGCCATAAGGCTCAAAAGGCAGGAGACCAATGACAATAATAAGTGACATAAACTAGATAGAGGGTGGTACTTTTCAGTAATTTGACAGCCATGTCCTGCAACAAACAGGATATTTGGGTGAAGCAAGATATAATGTGGGCTTTCAGGCACCCAAAGAGGGGCATGCATGGGGTGGGGGTGGGCAAAAAGATGGTGACCCTGACCATGACCACACAGTTGAAGCCACACCCCCTTTTCACATGTACTATGCAGGCAATGCACATTAAAAGGGGTGGAGCTTTGGTTGTATGGTAGCAGCTGTCATCTGGATGTGTTGGAGCATATTGTGGATGATCCTGCACCAAAAACCTCTTGTTTCAAATATTTTTAGAATTTGGAGATTACTGATTGTTCTGCCATGTGTCCAAACAGTGATCAGGTGCTCAGACAATTGGTTCTTTTAGATCCAGAGACAATAAGCACACCAGTGGATAAAGAGAGTTTAAGCTTTATTATAAATGTAAGGAAACAACTTTAAACAGAAACACAGTTTAAAAGGGAACACAGATTAACCGCCCAGAGTTCCCCAATGGGAGGAGATGGACGGAGACAAATTGGATAAATAAATAAAATAAATAAATAAAAAACAAAAGCATTAAAAGCATAGCATAAAGAAAGGAAAATCATAACATACCAAGCAAGTTGATACCCGGTCTCCCATAGGCTGTCAGGAGCTCCTTAATAAGGACAGTGGAGGTACCCCAGGATGGCTCAATATCCACAGCACCCAGCACTCAGATCTGTGCAGAAGCTCCCAAACTTTATCAAAGTTTGGCCCTAAAGCCTCATGACCCTGTTTCTGTGGTTGCAGGATCTGACCTTGATGGAATCGTTCCCAGGGTCTGGAGCACCTGCTTCCAAGAGCCAGGGAAGCTGTACAGATAAGCTAAAAGGTAAAGGTAAAGGTTTCCCTTGACGTAAAGTCCAGTCGTGTCCGACTCTAGGGGGCGGTGCTCATCTCCGTTTCTAAGCCTTAGAGCCGGCGTTGTCCGCAGACACTTCTGGGTCATGTGGCCAGCATGACGACACGGAACGCCGTTACCTTCCCGCCGAAGCGGTACCTATTGATCTGCTTAACAAAAACAATCCTGGGTTTTCTCTTATCTCCCCCTCCCCCACATTCCAAACAGAGATAAAAACAAGCCAGCTAAACATTAGTATAACTCAAAATAAACTCTAAGCTTCTTCGTGTGAGGGAGAAAATCAAAATATGTCACTTAAACTCAAAATAACAATGGTCTTCCGCATTGCCACTACACTGATAACCCCACAGTGTGTAGGAATAATTTGCCATATGCAAGTGTTAATCAGTGACTTTAAATAATTGTTGGTTTATAATACATTTCTTGATTTCTTAACAGATGGTATAGATGGGGCTTCTGGGTGAGGTTCTATGGTGGACTAGACATCTCTGAAGTAGTAGAGATGGCACACCAAAGTGAATGGCAGCCCGCAGTGATTTCTGGCTGGCAAAAGTCTTTATGGATAAAGGGGAGAACAAGAGATTACCTACCTGCATCTAATGGATTATTAGATATTTCTGTAGTGCACTAATGTGATAGTATTATTTCTATTAGTTATTTTGTGTTTTATTAGTATTATTTTTTTGACCATTTTTACTTAATATCTCTTGCTCTGGCATTTTTCATTTGCTTTTTCCTTTTCTATAATTTTAAAGCAACTGCAATTTTGTCAACTCTAGAGATCCTGGTACCCACCTAAACCTGCTTTCAAGGTGGCCTGGAATAATGACATAATCACTGAAGGTATACTGTTGTCCAGAAATAGAGTGCTTTGTAGGGAACAAGATTGTATGTTAGGCTAACACTTAGGGACATGAGATTCAACTTATGTTTGCCCCAAGTATCACCCCAAGTTGGGAAGTACAATACTGAGTGTTCTTCACTGTTCTTCAGTGTTTTATATGCCTGCATCCATGATATGCTACGGTGAATAAAAAATAAAGTAACACAAACTTTTGGTAATCTGATAAAAATATAAATGACTTGAATATGCCCAGCTTCATATTTTAAACCCACTGAAATCATAGCACTCTCATGAGAGCCAGTTTGGTGTAGTGGTGAAGGTGCTGGCCTAGAAACCTTTAGACTGTGAGTTCTAGGCCTCCCTTACCTTCGGCATGAAAGCCAGCAGGTGACTTTGGGCCAGCTACTCACTGTCAGCCCAATCCACCTCACAGGGTTGCTGTCATGGAAAAAATAGGAGGCAGGAATATTAGGTATGTTTGTCACCTTGAGCTGACCAAAATATATATTTTTAAAGGCAGGATAAAAATCTAATAATAATAATTCCAAGATGTTGGCATATTGTAGAGCCATGCATGTGCCCATGGTTGTACCTCTGATTGGCAGGTATATATTGTTGCCAAAGGTAAAGTAATCATGGGTAAGTACAAAGTCACATAGTTTGGTGGCAAGGCATGCTATGTTGACATCACTGTTCCTGATAATGTAAAGTCCATGTTGTGGGGGATGTTGGTGTATAGTCCCTCATATCCATGGAAGCTAAAATGTGTTGTTGCAGAGGTTGCCAATAGATTTTGGTTTCCTTAGGAGTTCTTGCGCAGATTCCTGGACAATATCATTCATTTCTCTCACATGGTAGGCAATAGCAGTTCTGTTGCAATATTGAGGATGTTTATTGACTTATTAATCCAATTTATAACCCAATTTATATGGCCACCCATCTATCCAAGGACCTCTGGGCAGTGAATAAGATAAAAACAAAGAAACCCATTACACTAAAACAAAAAATAAAAAAAACCGAACTCCGAATGAAACTGTGGAGGCTTAGTAAAAAAAAAACCCCACAAAACCAGTAATTACCTTTGATACTGTTAATAAAGTTGACAATATTGCAAGCTTTCTATATAAAAGTAGCTTCCTGGTCTGTAGGGAGTAACTTCCTGCAAGCTCTCTATATAAAAAGTAGCTTCCTGGTATGTAGGGAGTAGCTTCCTGCAGAAAAAAGTATGTATTTGTGTAACTTGGCAATCATGTGGCCATAGTATGGCATACAGAAAAAATAAAATTGGAAATTTCAAAATAGTGGTAATTAGAGGACTTTCATAACCTTTAACCAAGGATAAAATTCAGGAAATCTTTATCAAGAGCAGTTTGCTTTTTTTAAAGAAAACACATGACAACATTAGACTCAACAGACATTGGTTTTGGGGGGGAAAAGCAGCAATTCTTTTTCTAAGATTTCAGTGAGAAAAAGCACTTCACAAAATTAATAGAAGAGCTTAGAACAAGCTGCCCCGATCTGCTGCCACCAGCTATGCCACATGGGAAATCTGGAGGACTAATTTGAAGAAAGTAAACAGGCATTCATGTTTCTTCACATGGTTCAGCCATCACGGACTGTTTTGGTTTTTTAACAAACATAATAATACTCTTTAAAATACTTCATTAATGTTTCTTTCTTTCTCCAATAGTTTGCTCTGGAACACTTGTATTTGGTTTGACACAATTCCTTTGTGTTACATTAACATCTGAAACAGATTAGGTTTTGCCATCTATTTATCCTGGCACTAGAAAACAGTTTATCAGTTGTGTTTTTGCAAAGTTTATTCATTATAAGTGCTGCCAGGAAGAAGTAGGAAAAAGAAAACCCATGGATTTAATCAAACAATGATGTCAATAATTATTTTCACCTGAAGAGTAACTGGTTGTCAATATCTGCCATTAAAAGCACACTTAATCTTGGAGCAATAGACTTGGAGAGTAATATCTAGCCTAGCCATAACAATATTCTATGGTCAAACTACTTACCAGCCTTTAATAAAATTGCTTTAAGACCTAACCAGCCTTTAAAAGTTGGCAGGCTTCTGAACTTGCTTGTAAAAAATAAAATAACAGCTCATTTGTACTTCATTAATTCAGCTCAGTTGGCCTGTGGGCACCGTACACATCTTAAACTGGTTTTCAAAGGAGAAAAGAAATGGATGATCATTTATGGTCAAACTAGCTGGTCCCTGTGGTCCCCTAAAGCCTTAAAAATCTATAAAGCTAATAGTAAGACCAATATAAACAATAATTATAAGGTACTTGGCTTCTTTTTTCTTTCTTTTTTGTTAATGTTCTAATTAGATATGGTCGTAAATCACCACTACAGTTTTATAACTTGATCCATTAAAGTTGTATATGTTTATAAAATTGCATAAATGGCAGTTAGCAACATACTATAGAGAAATAAAGTTGCTTCCCTGAAAATGTCAAAAGCATTAATTACTTTATATATAAGTGAGACTTCAGCAAAGGATCGTTACCTTGTCTTGGTGCTGGAGCTTGAGCACCTCAATGATGCCATAAGCTAAACCGTGAAGGGCCACCCAAGACGGGAAGGTCATGACAGAGAGGTCAGACTAAATGCAATCCCTGGGGAAGGTAATGGCAACCCACCCCAGTATTCTTGCCGTGAAAACTAAATGGATCAGTACAACCAGAGATATGTCAGTATATCATCGGAAGATGAGACCCCCAGGTCAGAATATGGTCAAAATGCTACTGGGGAGGAACAGAGGATGAGTTCAACTAGCCCCAGATGTGATGACGCAGCTAGCTCAAAGCCAAAAGGATGGCTAGCGGCCGACAGTGCTGGTGGTGAATGGCGAATCCGATGTTCTAAGGATCAACACACCATTGGAACCTGGAATGTAAGATCTATGAGCCAGGGCAAATTGGATGTGGTTATTGGTGAGATGTCAAGATTAAAGATAGACATTCTGGGCATCAGTGAATTGAAATGGACTGGAATGGGCCACTTCACATCAAATGACTACCAGATCTACTACTGTGGACAAGAGGACCACAGAAGAAATGGAGTAGCCTTCATAATTAATAGTAAAGTGGCTAAAGCAGTGCTTGCATACAATCCAAAAAATGATAGAATGATCTCAATTCGAATTCAGGGCAAGCCATCTAACATCACAGTCATCCAAATATACGCCTTGACCACAGATGCTGAAGAAGCTGAAGTAGAGCAGTTCTATGAGGATCTGCAGCACCTTCTGGATGACATGCCTAAAAGAGATGTTATTTTCATCACGGGAGACTGGAATGCTAAGGTGGGCAGTCAAATGACACCTGGAATTACAGGTAAGCATGGCCTGGGTGAACAAAATGAAGCAGGACATAGGCTGATAGAATTTTGCCAAGACAACTCACTCTGCATAACGAACACTCTCTTCCAACAACCTAAGAGACGGCTTTATACATGGACTTCACCAGATGGACAACCCCAAAATCAGATTGACTACATCCTTTGCAGCCAAAGGTGGCGGACATCTATACAGTCGGTAAAAACAAGACCTGGAGCTGACTGTAGTTCCAATCACGAACTTCTTCTTGCACAATTTAGGATCAGACTCAAGAGATTAGGGAAGACCCACAGATCAGCTAGATATGAGCTCACTAATATTCCTAAGGAATATGCAGTGGAGCTGAAGAATAGATTTAAGGGACTGGACTTAGTAGATAGGGTCCCGGAAGAACTCTGGACAGGAGTTCGCAACATTGTTCAGGAGGCGGCAACAAAATACATCCCAAAGAAGGCAAAATGGCTGTCTGCTGAGACACTAGAAGTAGCCCAAGAAAGAAGGAAAGCAAAAGGCAACAGTGATAGGGGGAGATATGCCCAATTCAATGCAAAATTCCAGAGGTTAGCCAGAAGAGATAAGGAATTATTTTTAAACAAGCAATGCGTGGAAGTGGAAGAAGACAATAGAATAGGAAGGACAAGAGACCTCTTCCAGAAAATTAGAAACATTGGAGGTAAATTCCAGGCAAAAATGGGTATGATCAAAAACAAAGATGGCAAGGACCTAACAGAAGAAGAAGAGATCAAGAAAAGGTGGCAAGAATATACGGAAGACCTGTATAGGAAGGATAACAATATTGGGGATAGCTTTGACGGTGTGGTCAGGGAGCTAGAGCCAGACATCCTGAACAGTAAGGTTGAATGGGCCTTAAGAAGCATTGCTAATAACAAGGCAGCAGGAGATGATGGCATCCCAGTTGAACTGTTCAAAATCTTGCAAGATGATGCTGTCAAGGTAATGCATGCTATATGCCAGCAAATTTGGAAAACACAAGAATGGCCATCAGATTGGACAAAATCAACTTATATCCATACCAAAAAAGGGAACCACTAAAGAATGTTCAAACTATCGAACAGTGGCACTCATTTCACATGCCAGTAAGGTAATGCTCAAGATCCTGCAAGGTAGACCTCAGCAATTCATGGAGCAAGAATTGCCAGATGTACAAGCTGGGTTTAGAAAAGGCAGAGGAACTAGGGACCAAATTGCCAATATCTACTGGGTAATGGAAAAAGCCAGGGAGTTTCAGAAAAACATCTATTTCTGTTTTATTGACTATTCTAAGGGCAGGTTTTTAGTGGTATGGGGATACCAAGTCATCTTGTCTGCCTCCTGAAGAATCTGTATAATGACCAAGTAGCAACAGTAAGAACAGACCACGGAACAACGGGCTGGTTTAAGATTGGGAAAGGAGCATGGCGGGGCTGTATACTCTCACCCTACCTATTCAACTTGTATGCAGAACACATCATGCGACATGCTGGGCTTGAGGAATCCAAGACTGGAGTTAAAATCGCTGGAAGAAACATTAACAATCTCAGATATGCAGATGATACCACTTTGATGGCCGAAAGCGAAGAGGAACTGAGGAGCCTTATGATGAAGGTGAAAGAAGAAAGTGCAAAAGCTGGCTTGCAGCTAAACCTTGAAAAAACCAAGATTATGGCAACCAGCTTGATTGATAACTGGCAAATAGAGGGAGAAAATGTAGAAGCAGTGAAAGACTTTGTATTTCTAGGTGCGAAGATTACTGTGGATGCTGACTGCAGTCAGGAAATCAGAAGACACTTAATCCTTGGGAGAAGAGCAATGACAAATCTCGATAAAATAGTTAAGAGCAGAGACATCACATTGACAACAAAGGTCCGCATAGTTAAAGCAATGGTGTTCCCCGTAGTAACATATGGCTGCGAGAGCTGGACCATAAGGAAGGCTGAGAGAAGGACAATAGATGCTTTTGAACTGTGGTGCTGGAGGAAAATTCTGAGAGTGCCTTGGACTGCAAGAAGATCAAACCAGTCCATCCTCCAGGAAATAAAGCCAGACTGCTCACTTGAGGGAATGATATTAAAGGCAAAACTGAAATACTTTGGCCACATCATGAGAAGACAGGACACCCTGGAGAAGATGCTGATGCTAGGGAGAGTGGAGGGCAAAAGGAAGAGGGGCCGACCAAGGGCAAGGTGGATGGATGATATTCTAGAGGTGACAGACTCATCCCTGGGGGAGCTGGGGGTGTTGACGACCGACAGGAAGCTCTGGCGTGGGCTGGTCCATGAAGTCACGAAGAGTTGGAAGTGACTAAACGAATAAACAACAAAATATAAGTGAGAGAGAAGGTGAGAAGAAAGAGATTTATGTGTGGAAAAGAAGAATGAGTTAGGCTTTACAATAAACGGTTTCCTTGCAATACAACTTTTAAAAAAAAAAATCCTTTCATTGGATTTTTTTTAAAGACATGTTAAGTGGAAAATTTCCTCATTATTCTAGGAACTGCATACTCAGAATTGATCAATGCTGCTTCAAGCATACACATCGGAGTGCAGAAATTTCTTCAATAGCTGTACTGGGATTAAATGTTTTTGCACTGCTATACAGTATCAATTTAAGTTGTTCACTTTATTTTCTAGACAATTTCAGTAGTACAGGGATATCCAGGGAACTGCCAAACGAGACAAGCAGCTGAGGCTTGTTTTTGACCTAAGAGGGAATTCAGGCAGTGTTTTTAGTAACGCTACTTAATTTTTAAAAATTGAAGGAATTCAGCAGTAAGCTGTTAAAGATCATATGTTGATGTTCTTTTTGTAGTCTGAGCCAGTTTGGTGTAGTGGTTAAAGGCATCATGCTAGAAACCAGGAGCCCATGAGTTCTAGTCCCACTTTAGGCGCAAAGCCAGCTGGATGACCTTGGGCCAGTCACTCTCTCTCAGCCCTAGGAAGGAGGCAATGGCAAACCCCTTCTGAAAAACCTTGCCAAGAAAACTGCAGGGACTTGTCCAGGCAGTCTCCGAGAATTGGACATGATTGAACAGATTAAAAAAAAAAGTAGTAACAGTAACACTAGAAGTAGTGGACAGTACATCAGTGTAGCTCACTACTGTTAACTGTGATGGCCAAATTCCAGCCGTCTAATTTGGGGGATCATGCAGTTTTAAATGAAAGCAGGAAATGAAAGTTTAATGTCAAATCAGATAACTTGATTCTGCCTAACTTAATTTTCCAAACTGCTTTCCTACTCTAAGTATTGTTTTCCCCTCTTCAGTTCTGATTCAGGCCAACCCTTTAATTAGTTTGTTATCTTTTATGATCTCTGTTCCAAAGTATAAATGAGAATCTGGACATGCAGAGCTCAGTTTGTGGCAACCTCAGGAGCTTTTAAAACATGAAGTTCCCTTTAGTAAAAACAAAGAGTCTTTTGATGTGAAGGGCTGCAGTTAAATGCAGAATGTGCTCAGTTTCTCTTTTCATACTACAAACAAGAAGTGACAGTCTCTGTTTCCCGACGGGTGACTCTACATTTTGTGTTATAATTGCAACTTATTTCAACATGATTAAGAACAAAGGTGCCCAGCCCAACAGACTTCACCTCAGTGTAACACTGTGTTGCTGAGACATGCCCCTTTGCCCAAAGGGTTATTTAAAAGCTTGGGGAAAAAGCTTCTTCTCTACAACTTAGGAGTGGGTGATTTGATAATAGCTGTGGCATTTTATATTTTTGGGAACAGCAAGGGCTGCAGTAAGCAGGACAATGCTGCAAAGTGTATTGCTGTTGAATAAATGGATTTATCCATATGGGGCTTTTTCCCTGGGTTTGGGAAAGTATACTGTATGTTTCTGATCTCAAAATAGAAGCATCATGGTGTTGTTTTCTGGCTCTGGGGGAAAAGAAGGATGGTCCTGGGTGGCAACATGTGGCCACCCTTGGCAGATTTTTAAAATATAGCAGGGATGAACCTGGTCAGTATTTGGAGAGGAGACCATCAGGAAATTCTAGGGCTGTAGCCTAGACTTGGAAGTCATAAATCCTTCTCAGAAGAAGGCATGGAAAACCTCTTGCATATTGTTGCCAAGAAAACTACATGGATATATCCATGAAGCCACCTGGAATCAACCTTGGGGGTCTCAGAGCACACACATCTACAAGTTGTTAAGTAGATTACTATAGTGGTAGACTACTGCTAAAGGGGACAAATCTTGGCCTCAGATATATGTCCACTTTCCAGGACTCATAAAAAGGTGCACTTGAAGGTCCCAAAGTACACAGGCCTGCAAAACCTACCTTTCCAAAAATCACAAAGCAAAGTTGGAAATGAAAGCTAAACCAGTTCCAGAGCAAACAGCAAAGCTGCAGGGTGTGATCAAAAAAGTTAAGATGGTGGCCAGAACAGGGCAATCAAAGCTCTGCCTGGTTTTTATGTGCATCCCTCCTCCAAGTTTTTTTCTCAACAAAAACCTTGTGAAATAGAATGGACTAAGAACAGGTGGCTAGCTCAGTAACCCAATGGGCATCTATGGCTGAGAGTAGACTTGAACCTGGATCCTGAACCATGGTCTAGTCCAACACCTTAATCACTACTCCATACTGACTTGGGTACAATTCAATGTCCATGCTCATTGAGAGTTATGGGAGTTATCATTCAAGATATCTAAAACACCTGCATGAGGAAGGTCACATTATTTGGTTGAGAGCTTTAACTATTTTAATCACCAAGATGCCAGCAAATTTACAGCTCCTGAGACAGACTATTCTAGGAAGCATTGCAAGCCCATGGAAAAGAAGGGAAAGCTGACTTTTTACATTAATGTATTGTTAAATTCATATACGTCAATATGACACACTGGTTTAGCAGATTTCCCATGACAAAGTTTTTATACCCAAGGCAACTGAAATGAATAATACTTTTTTTTAAAATTCATAAATCACACGTAATGGTTCCTTTTCTCGGACAAATTGTTAAGCTTGAATTCATAGTCAGCAAGCCTAGGAGATGAATCACATTCACAGTTCTAGCAGTGAATTCTTATTTCCATCCAAATATTTCTGTACATTTCTTTAAATTTGTTGTGAATGTGAATTTACACAGGCCTTTCTCTGAAGACGTATGACGTATGGATGCTAACATTTTAGGTTAAATTGGCAGGAGTCTCAAAGTACAGGGTATGGCTATGTAAATACATAAAAGCAGAAGCTAGCTAGTCTTACTGAGATACCATCAAAAGATCCTCAGCATTTCTCTCAGGCACCTGAGAGAATATGGAGGTCACTATCAGGAAAAATATTACCAGGAAAGGGAAAATGCCTGTTGTCAGTTTGCTTAATTGCTCTGCTTTGCCAAGGTTTATTCTCTCAACTCCTTCAGTGTGACTGTGCCATCTGGCTGGGAAATGTTTTATTCTTTCTTAGGGACTCCACTAACAATGCTATATTTTCTGAGGCTCCTGAGACTGTAAACTTGTTAAAATTGTAGTTAATGAGATTCACTGCAGGTCTGCTATTATCTCCCTTAGAAAATAAACTCAGATACACTGTAGGAAACATAGGAAAATGAAATGTCCATTACCTACGTGCCTTGTTCAGAGGTACAAGAATCATTAGAAGCATTTTTCTTTACACTGAATGCTGAGCTGGCCATTGCATCAAAGAAACAAAGGCACTACCACAGGTCACTACCATGACTATCTTTTGTTTTGTTATTTTTTCACCAAGGCAAACAGTCCTTCAGATTTTTGAGCCCTATAAAATATTTGCCAATCTTCTTTGATATAATAGAGTATTTCAGATCAGGAAGCTATTTTCCATCCAATGTATTTTGCATAGCATCCATGGTATATGTCCCTGTAGCTATTCTTAATCTGTTCAACTAAATTTTGGATTCCTTGTCCATCCTTCTTTATTTGAAAGAAATTGTCTTTTGCCCTCTTCAAAGCATTCAAAAAATCAAATGTTTAACTTTTCATAGGAACTGTGGCATAATAGTAGCTACTATAGAAAGCCCTGACCAGCAAGGTGGCAGAAAGGGATACTTTAGATATGGAATGCATGCTACGGTAAATTTCTTTTTCCAGTGCATTACGCTGGAAACGTTTATTCGTCCTAAACAAAAATCGAGCACACCATACTAGAGTCCATTATAGGCCTTGGTCTGAATTGTGAGAGTCTGGAAATGGGCAGATAACAGCCTTGCCTCCTACTTTCCAGCCTGAGAAATAACCTCACATTCACATTGACATGAATAGAGTTCCACACAAAACCTGGAAGCCCAACAAAACAGACCATGGGGAGGACTGTTCCCACATTCAGATCTCCTAGTATGAACACAGAGTTCAGAGAATATAGGTAGAAGGGCCTCATGTATATGCAAATTGTAAACTGTGATTTGGAAACCATGTTTTATGCTCACAGGGAGGTCCATCCTGAGCCAGCCATCCCAATCAAAACAAATTTTTGTGGGGAAAAAAACACATCGTGCATCTCTTTAGGCAGACTATATGATAGAAGATTACTCTGAGCTATCAATTATTTACCAATATTTGATTTCATTCTGGGGTTTTCACCACTGTCAACTGCTAATGAGACTTTGAAATCACAATGGGATTTAATTGCTTTTCCACGGCTTTCTCTTGCATTTCATTGGCAGCAGTATGCAAATTCCACCATCTAAATGTTTTCCTTGAGTCTGTGTGATGCAATTACAATTTCCTTGGGGTTTTTCTTTGGGGGGGGTGACATATTTTTCAACTAACAGTATAATAACATGAAAAACCAAATGTGAATTTGGGAAACTTTTCTGCCATCCACAGGAAATGTAGTGCAATCATGCAGCTATTGAAATTTGACAATTTATGTCTATAATTATTATATTTCACTCTTAATGTTGTATTCAGTTTATTCACTAGAACCACAAGGACAAGAATATATTGTTTAACCATAGGCATTGTTCTATGCCCCAATTAATTCTTTCAGCACTGGCACAACTTCAAAAGAATGTATGTGCATTTCTTTGTATTGAAATTAAAACCAGCTCTTGCAAACAGGGCAAAGGTCTGTGTTTACAAGAGATCTCCTCCACTTATAGGAAACAAGAATATGGGGAACAAAGTATTTTTCTAGTTATTTTGAAAGCTGAAAAAGACTTTATCCTATTTTTTTTTCTGGTTGCTTTTTGCTTGTTTTTAGATTGGTCTGTGGATTTATTCTACTGAAATCTATTGATTAAGTTAACAAACAGATGATTTCCAGATATTTTTCATTATTTTCTTTTATGATGGGACAAATATGTCCTATTATTAGACTTCATTATTTATATGATATGTTATATGATATTTCATATATTACTTAGACTTAAACATTTCTCTTGCATGCCCAGAATTCTGTAGAGAAGTAACCAAAACTGGTAGTGCTATAAATCTATTGATTGATTTTATTTCTATACTACCTTTCCCGACAAGGTGGGTGGGGCAAGTGGCTCAGAAGGGACCCTCCCTAGTTTCTTGGGCTGTAAAGGGGGTGGGAGATAAATATACTTTCAGACTTGCGGGTTGATGTCAGCCTTACAAGGTAGACCAGACAGGAAACATGGTCAGATAAGTTAATTCTACTTTATTGTAAGGTTACCTTAATAGAATCTTTCATGTCTGAAAGTCCATTTCTTCCCCACCCCGTCCCCTTTACAGCCCAAGAACTTAGGGAGGCTCCCTTCTGAACCACTTGCCTCATCCACATTCCTGCTGTGAGCTAAGTTGCCTTTTATATGACCATTCCCTTGGCTGAGTCTCTTTGACCTATCTCCCAAGGTCATTCCCACATACCATTACAAAAATCTACACATCTATACATCCCAGGTTAACTTTGTGTATGATATACCCCTCTGCTAAATGGGTACAGTAGAAATTAGGGCTGTGCAATGCTTCAGTTTCATTCTCCAAAAGTTGCTTGGAACACACACAAGTGAATGCCAAGTTTGTCTGCAACACATAAAGCAACTGTACCTTTTCTGAGCCCTTGTCAGCCCTTTGATGAAGGCAAGGTCAAGAAACAGGTACAACAGGAATCCCAGATATATTCTTTATTGTAGCAGGGTAAAATAATAGAATCTGGAAAGCATGTCATGTTTCTTTCTGCTCCATCTTGTACAACAAATCAAGACACAATTATTTTGAGTTTCTTTCTCACACTTTCAAGTTCCCTCATAACAGCTCACTCATTCCTTCCCTGTTCCCAATGTTAGGTCTATGTTCCTTCTCGGCTCTTCAAGTCATATGGATACCACTCCCCTCCAAATTGGTGAAATGTGGCTCTCTCTTCTGGAAACCTGTAAAGCTGATCATAGTGTGAAATCCCAGAGAGTCTCCTGAAACTGAACTATATTTTATTTTATTTTATTTTATTTTATTTTATTTTATTTTATTTTATTTTATTTTATTTTATTTTATTATTTTATTCAAATACAAATGCAAATGCCTAACTCCTCGACAACCCTGGGCAGCTTACACATAAAAAATAGTGTGTGTGTGTGTGTGTGTGTGTGTAAAAAACATCCTGGTCAAATTGATGTCATGTACTTATTTTGGACTGCAGTTGTAACCCGTCCAGCCAATTTGGAATGGAGATCCAAAAACAAAATTCACCACAGATCGTTCTGGGAATGGATTTGGAGTTATGGGTTCCCAGGGAATCCATAGTAGCATAAATCCTGTAGAAAAAAGTCCAGTTAGTATCTGTCTTTCCTTCCATGGGGAAAAAAAAATCCATCTCACTTTTTAAAACATGCAAAGATGGCTTGAATCTCTCCCCCGTCCACCCCATTCCCTTTTCCAACCAATCCATCTGTAGGTAGCCAGACTGGAAGAATCCTTACTGTGGTGCAATTAATATAAAAATATATCCTGAAACAATCTGACTACCTTGCGCTTTTCAGGGAATAGAGTTTCATATCAATGATAAAGTGTTTTGTGTACAAACAGATCAATTCCATTAGACAGACCAGTGGCCTATCTGGGTATACAGCAACTTGTGCATGGTAATTCATTGCTGGAGCTCTCTGTTTTAATGGACAGTAAGGTGGAAATTTATAAATAAACCCTCAAGTTATTATTTATAAAGATGAGGATCTTTAAAGATCACTGCTATTAAAATTGCATTTGTTAGGCCTCAACGTGTCAAAAGCATTATTTCTGTATTGCCATTGCTATTATTATCCCATTATTAGCAAAACGTACTCACAGGCATACACCACCACACTTACATGTAGCTGTTAATTGCTTTTCTCAATATATATTGGTTCAAACTGACTCCAACCCTGCATATTATATTAACTTTTACATTCCATATGCTTGTTACCAGGGAAAAATGATTCTGAAGTTATTTTCAGAAGCAGTATTTTTGGACAATCTTAATTGCCTACCTTTGCTAAGCAATGGGTACTCATTTGTGATTTGCTTGTTGGGAATAGTTCTGCTTTCACCATCTGTAGTTTGCAGCAAATCATTAGGACCATAAGAATGTATTATGAAACAAAACAGTCTAGGGAAAAGCTGTCCAAATCACCTAATCTTCTATATGCAACTGTATCAAGCCTCTTTTGCAGTGAAAGCTGCAGCACAGCTCCAAAACCAAAACAGAATAAAACAAAAACTGAATGTCTAAGGGAGAGAATCTAGAAAGTTGTGCATCTGCAGCCAGGATGCAGGAATTAGAGCATACAAAATAGTGAACATCCCAACTTAACATTAATATAAGGAATTTCTAGATTCAAAATAATGAAATTAATATTGCAGGACCAGCTATCCCCAATGGTTTCTGCCCATCCCACTAGATCTGGCTGGGTGGGCCTGCTCCGAGTCCCCTTGTTTAACAGTAACAGTAATAGTAATATTAATATAACTTTATTGATTAGTCAGTTGACCATATCAAAAAGCTGGGCATCAGCCACAATAAAATATAGTACCATAAAAAAGATAAAATGCAATAAGATAAGATAAAATGTACTAAGGTGAGATAAAATACAATAAAATACAGTAGGGTAAAAAAGAGATAAAAGAGTAAGCTAAAAGTGTAAAATATAATAAAACAAGTAATAAAATACAAAAACAATATATGTTTATATGAATTCATCACCTTAACATGCCATCCCAATGCGTTCTATAAATTGCGTTCTCAATTGGACAGCCCTAACTATAAACTTAACAGTTCTATTGACCACATATGTATTTGTGCCCTGAAGGAAGTAACATAGTCGTTTGTTACAGTCCCAATATGTGGTTCTGTCTAGTTGTGTACCTTCTGTCATGGGACCTGCCTTATGGGGAGGTCTCTCCCCAGAGATATAGATGACCTCAACTCTGTGGGCATTCAGAAAAGTAGTGAAGACCTGGTTTTCCTCAGGCACTGGGGCCAGAATGTTAATGGAGCCAGCACAGTGCGGTTGATTGATGGATGCAAGTTTTATTGGGGCCTCAACACTGTTTTTGTCTGTTTGGGGTTTTGTTTTGGTTTTGGTTCTAATTATATTGTGTTCGTTATACCTGTTCACTGCCTGCTTCTGGTAGATGGGTGGCCATATAAGTTTGCTAAATAAATAAATAAATAAATAAAATTAGCTAATACAGAGAAAATATAAGAAAAGTCATTATACAGGATAAGCTCTTGCTGCTGACCTCAAATTTTAGTGAGTTTTGTTTATTTAGTGGCTATATTTGTTTTCTTTCCTTTTTTGGATGATCTTGACTATAGCAACAGAGTAGAGAAACTGTGGGGTTTTATACATACTTCTAAGCCGCTTCTTTCTCTCCCTCTCCCTCTTTTCTCCAAAGTGGCTTACAAGCTGTGGAAGCAAACGGTTAAGACAAAATGCAATATTAAGTAAGGGTTCTACTAAAAAACATCCACATTCAAAACAGAAAAAGAAAATTGATTCAGAAATCATTCAGATAAAAGGCATAACCCAAACCAGATTGAAAGAAACAAATGGGAGCTTAGAGTCACATGAAAAAAAACTAAGAGGGGGCTGAAACATATCCTGGGAAAGGAATTGGAGCAGTTGCTCCAGTGAAGCTCCACTCCCGCTAACATCACTCAACTCATGTCAGCTTCCATACAGCATTCACACATTCCACAAAAAAATGCCTGCAGAAGTCTATGCAAATAAACTAGAACCCTGTATTTTTCAGAAACTTTGCCAATGCAGTTTCTCTTCTGCAGATAGTCCTACTAAAATAAGAATGCCTTCAGAAAAGCAGCTTCATTAGAGGGATATTGGTGGGAACATCCCATTAGAAGGACCTGAGGCTCTGGATTTACAGAGCCTAAAGGCAACTGTTAAAACAGCTCTATTCCTTCTGCCCAAAGTCTTAAGCACCTAGAATGTGGAAGTCAGATAGCATCAGTTCAATTTATTTCCAGTAAGTTTGTATAAGCTCTTAGCCCTAATTAGTCTGGATTTCAATGAAAGAATTGATCGACTGCTAGACAGGGGATAGTAATTTAAACAGAGAAAAATGGGAAAGGAATTCCATAGAGGTCAGATAATCAGAATTTAGGCTGAAGAGTCAACTTTCAACTTTCAAGCTGCAGAGGGAGGTAAAGTGATAAGTGAGATATCAACAAGTATACTAGATCTTGATTGATTCAAATGAAAAAAAAATCAGTTTAATATTAGCCTGTTTAATGCAG
The DNA here is from genome assembly GCF_035149785.1 of Candoia aspera. Taxonomy (NCBI): domain Eukaryota; kingdom Metazoa; phylum Chordata; class Lepidosauria; order Squamata; family Candoiidae; genus Candoia; species Candoia aspera. The sequence continues at coordinate 152,588,291 of NC_086155.1, read as the reverse complement.
TATTGCATATTCCTCCTTAAATCCCTGAATAGCTTTCTGAGTTCAGATCCAGCACATTTCCCTTATTCTTATCTTCAGTGTTTTCATACTCTGATCTCTAAAATCACCATACATATTGAAACCCTTCTTCACTAGCTCTACCACTTTCAGCCACCAAGATATTGCTTGCTCCCTCAAACACTACTACTCTTTAGGCAGATTATTTTATTTCTCAATCCACATCAATAATTAATGCCAGTTAGGTTTAAAGAATATAATTAATTCTGTTTCATAGTATTGTCAAGAGATGAGAAATGAATCGCTAGGATGCCACTCCTTAGAAAAAATGAAACAGATCTCAACAAATTCTTGTTAATAAATATTGAGTGGTAAAGAGACAAGAAAAGAGAGTCCTAAATGGAACTGGATTATGAAAACAGGGGGATTTTAAGAATAGTATGCAAGAATACTATGCAAAGTATAAGAATGCTACCTAGAATTACTCTATCATATGTCCTTTCCCTATGCTCCACAGTACTCAGGGAGACGGTTCACTAAAGTGCATCTCTGTAACAATCCACACGTTCTAGAATTCACTCAAAAACTGTTTCTGAGACTTGAGCTCTTTTAACTGTTCAATGAAGAGAAACATCTGGTACAAAGCAAAGTTGCGAATGGGGTTCTTCCCGCACATTCTACAGTTTAAAAATCCCCATTTCTACTTCCTCCCCCTCTACCCATCAAAGCATGTGCTCCCCCTTTGCCACCAGATGGCCAGAACGATATTTGCCCAGATGGCCTTGGGCAATAAACATGTAGTCTAAACAACCCAATTCACACTCCATGCACACTCCCCCTCCCATCTGGCGACACGATGTCCATTGACACAGATTCAGTGAAGATGGATGGGAGCCTGATCAGGATGTTCTGATAACATTGTGATCTGGGAGTCTGACAATCTCATTGTTTATTCTTTCAGGATCCTACAAAATAAAAAAATATAGAGGTTGGAAAGGTAGACGGTGACCGTTATTAGCAGACTCCATAGTTCTTGCAGTTTAATTTAATTTAATTTGATCTAATTTAATTGAGTTAGGCACTGCCCACCTCCAGAGTGATTCTGCGCAGCTCACAATATGGCAAGAGAATACAATACAATACAATACAATACAATACAATACAATTCAAAAAAGTAAAACCGACAAAAACAAGTACAATAAGGACAAATAAAGAACAGGATGGCAAATCCAGCCAACAACAAAAACAAAATATATTTATACCTATATTTACATATATAAACAACATTTGCAAGGGGCCCCAACCACCCTCCCCCAAGGCCTGGGAGATCAGCCAGGTCTTCAAGGCCTTCCGGAACTCTATCAGAGTGGGAGCCACTAGGATCTCAGAGGGACTCCATTGCAGAGGGCCAGTACTACAAGAAAGAAGGCCTGCCTCTTGGGTCCTGAAAGATGACACTGTTAAAGTGAGGGAACCCGAAGCACGTCAACCCTATCAGCCCTATCAGGCAGACACCACCAAGATAGATAGACTTTCAAACATGTACGTAGGGCTTTGAATCACACCTAGAAGCAAATAGTTAGCCAGTGCAGCAGTTTATATGGGGGAAGAGGACTGGCAAGCATTCTTTATCTTTTGTCTTCTCTGTAATTGCAGGTAATTTCTCCCTGCCAACTCTCTTCCTCTGTAGTATATGAACAGCTAGCCCAACTCCTCCTGTTTTCTTTTCTTGTGCTACAGTAGTTTTTTGTTTCCTTTTACTTTCTCCTCTTAGTTGTTAAGGTAATCTCTTACCTCTTCAGTGGGACAATTTTTTCTTCATCTGCTACTAACAACAACAACAACGAGCCCAGCAGCTCTTAGCTCTTTTCATCTTCCTAAAACTGTCCCTAGAGGACTGGAACACTCTCCAGAACAAATTTAGGATATGTGCATGAACTGGAGGGGAGAAGAGAGAGAGATGAGAAATCCTATTATGTGAGCAAAAATTGACTTGCGTAACAGCCAAAGAATATCAAATAGGTTTCATAGGTGTATGCCTGTGAGTGAGTGAGTGAGTGAGTGAGTGAGTGAGTGTCTTCATCTCTACTTGTGGTAGTTTTGAATATTGTGTTTAACTATCAGCAACTATATTGGTGAGCAAGGCCATTATCATATATTGTTGACTAATATTGTTTATTATTAAAGAAGGTTGACAAAAACCATAAATGTTACATTTCACCAGCTAAGAATTTGGCTCATGAGCCCACCGCTCTCCTGACATATCTCCACAAGGTCAGCCAGTGGCTTGCTTATCTCCATAAGCATTTTATCTCACTTCAGAAAAGGCACAACCCATAAATCATCCTGAAATCCTTGACTTCTCATTTTCTGTTTAGGGTGGTGTTTGGCCAACTGGCCTGACATTTATACAACATATAAGCATTTATTTTGATTATTACTATTGTTTTGGAGTGACCTCTAGAGTATTACTTTTCCTTCAGCTGAGGGTCATGGGCAGGATAGTGAGATCCCTTTTATTTATTTTATTGTTCAGACAGTAAACAGATAGTACTGGGGCTATAAATACTCTGCCAACTAAAAGTAAAGTCAATAGGAGATGAATCAGCTTAAACTCCAGGTACTGTGCTCCAATTTACCTGATAGGTCTGAATCAGACCATTATTTTTGCCAGCTATATTTTTATAAATCTAAAGAGCTGTGCAAATAAATAATCTAGAGCTAGGGAAAAAATCCATCTCCCTTAAATGCAAAGCAACAACATGCTTTTGTTTAGTATTGAAAATTGTACTTTCACATGTCACATTTCTCAATATACACATTTTAGTATGCAGTGAGCTGATAGCAACACTCTTCAGATGAAATTTATTTTTTTTCTCCTGGTTTTTCATTAACAGAAGCCTTCAGCCAGAAAAGAACGTTGCTTTACCCTCATCTCTTGTTTATGTTCATAACTCCTGGGGATGACATTGATATTGGTGGATTTTGCAATGTTTTTTTTTCCTCCAGGCAATGTGGTTTCCTTTGCCCTTTCCTTTGCCCTAACTGGGGTGGGGGTGGGGGGGATACAGAGAAGAGATACAGTACTGCAGTATTAAATACATTCTGTCTCCTCATCTTAAAGTTGCAGCTGGAGGATATCATTCAGTCTCTTTCACTTACATGCACATTGTGAGAACGTTATTTGTATCTTTATTGTTCATAAAGTTTATAGTCAGTGTGTAAATTCTGTGTATAATTATAATATAATCAAATGGTCCCCAAACAGCTTTGGATGAATGTGTTGAGCCTGAGGTGTTTACAGTTTCCATGAGAGAAAGTCTTCAAGTTGATACTGTAAAAGATTGAATATTGCAAGGTGTCTTGATATGACTTGGTTGTTGGTTGAAAAAGAGCTCAGTGTTACAGAAGGAACAACCATTCCTAATGACCATACTAGGAGAAGTCATGAGAAATAATCCAGCGAGCAATGAAGAACTGTTGTTGAGCTAGTGATGAAGGTTCAAGTAATGTCCATAGGGCCAGAAGCCTTCAAGCAGAGATCTGATTAGAGGGAACTTCAGCAAACAAGCCATCACACAATTGATTTATCCAACAAGTTAGAAGCAGCAGAAGGAATCTGAGCTAAAAAACATTGCTATATAGCACTTCATCCTGCTGGGAAGGGACTGGCTGGGATAAAGTTTAGGGAAATTTGGTCTGAGGGAAAAGCTGTTGAAAATCTATAAAATCTATATAAGGGAAACTTTTAGATATTAGGAACCTTTTCAAAGCATATGTTACCTAGGAACTGTGTATTTAAGCAATCTCATCCTTCCTGGTTGAAAAATAATGCTTATATTACCTTACTTGTATTCATAAGCCAACTTCTGGTGGGGGTGTCAGTCCTATGCCCAAATAGTTCACCACATTCAAAGCATTTGTGTAAATTTCCTCCCCACACTTTTCATCAAATTCTTACCTATATGGCTTTGAAGAACTGATCTTCTGACTATCACCCCTTCAATCCTTCTTCCTTTGTGCATCTTGTTTTTTATTTCTAGTAGTAGTAGTAGTAGTAGTAGTAGTACTAGTAGTAGTAAGCTTCACATCAGGGCCTGTCCCTTGTTGATGTGATCTATTTTGGGAGACAACAAAATACTAGGAACCCAACTGCTGCATTTCTGTAATGTAAAGACATTTAGTGGCAGACATTAAAAATTTAAAAGTGAAGCCTAAATTCCTGTTGGTGACATATAGGTAAGAATTTGATGAAAAGTATGGTTCTTCTTAAAATGCTCTGAAAAAGAAACAGATGTGAAATGCTCATATTATTTTGATATATGTGTGAGAGAATGTTTCTGTGTTCTTGGGTGAGGTGAGCGGATTGTACATATAGTAAATTGTGTTTAGAATAGCAAAAAACCATATAGGGTATCAGTCATTTCTGCTCCATCAATACATTGTCCAGCACATAACAGGATAATCACAAATCATGTTTAAATACAAATTCTAATGTCTAGCAAACATATTTATTAAAAAAAAATGCAACTGTTGGACCATCTCATATGTCAAAAAAAGAAAGGTAATGTTATTTAAAATACATAATTATTTTAACCAGAATGGTGTATTAGTTTATTATAATTAACACAGCAGCCTTCTAGATAGTCTTTATTTTAAAAAGAACTAATAGATGAAAAGATTTGGGGCAGTCTAATGCTGGACAACACTACAAGGTCACCATTCTACCTCACCGCTATGATATTGACACATTTAATGAAAAAATGTCCCCAATTTTTATTGCTTTGATCTCTCCAATATAGAGAAAAATTCTGTGGTCTACTACCCAAGTGCTTTGAGTCACAAATTAAAACTGAACAATGAGATTGTACATTAAAACTCAATTACTTTTTTTCTGAAATATGACCAAATAATTCAGAATTAATGTAGCAATGAGTTGGTACTTAAGTTAGTGCAACCCAAGAGAGTAATTAGAATATTTGTGAAAAATTGCCCACATACTTAACTTATACCTTTTTAAAACAATTTCTTTGTGTTTTCATGGATGGAAAGTCTGTGCTTTTAGAAAAATGACTTTGGGGGACGGGGTATATCTTTGGTATGACTATAAAACTATTAAATTAAATATTTTTTTCCTATTTATAGGACTATGAATGCTTCCAGAATGCAGGTTAGCCAGATTCGTATTATCAACTCAGATGAGCAGGATCAAGAAGAAACAAACTTTATTATCCGTAATAGTCATGTCACACAGGCAAGCTATATGAATTTTTGAATGCTGTATATTATAAGCACATGCCTAGGTTCATACTGTTGCCAAAGAAACTTTCAAACGTCTTGTTATATGCCATTCAATAATTCAAAAACACAAAATACTTCTTCTTTTACTCCATCAGAATATTAATGATCTAACTGTATTTAATTACAGTTAGTACTTAATTTCATTATCAAGTATCTGGAATCTCACCCAATTTTTGAGATTTCATTTACTGGCATTTTTTTTCTGTAAATAGAAAAATGCACTAAAATTAATATGGTCATAACGTATTAAGTCCTTTTCCAGAGTTCCCTCCCCCTCTTTCATCTGTAACTTCATCATACCTACATACCAATACTACTGCTAACATAAAACATCTGCCAGCAGAAGCAAAAGCAAAAGACCTTAGTTGCCCTTAAGATTATTCCCTCATTGACCTTGCGTTGTAGCCAGAGCACTTTCTTTTCATGGGAGGAGTTTTTCTCTCATAGAATGACTATTTTGCTTAGCATCAAGTGAGGAAAATGAAACAAAATCAAATAATGATATTCTCTTTCTTGAAGAAGCAGGAGGTAGATCCTAATACAGATTTTGTGGATCCTGTCTGTTATAGCACTGCTTCTATTTACCCTCTTCCTACAAGTGTTTCAGAACAGCAGTAGCAATGCCTTGCAATCTCTTCCCACTTCTTCAGATCCATACCCATAAATTGGATCCAAAGCTCTGCTTTTCTCAGTTGGCATTGGGACTATGGGGATTTCTACTTCATTTCTTCCTTTGCTGGAGGTGCAGTCCTCTGCTGTTTGTTGAAATGAGACGAAAGGTCTAAAGGGCTATTAAATTAATGTTTCTCCCAGAGAAAAGCTAGCCAGCCTCTATGGTTAATGTGCATGAAATGGCACATCCTACAAAAAAGGAGAAATAAAGTATCAAAATAAAGCAGTGAAAATATTGCTGTCAAAGAAGCAACTATCTGTGCATTTTCAATTTTAACTATATGCTGCTAAGAATAGTTATTCTGGAAAGAATGTATCTTTTTACACAGAGAATATTAAAAGCTAAATGTAACAAGATTGAAAAACATGGTGTCAAGATAAGATAAGATCCTTATCTTTAGGGATGCGTCACATTATCCAATCAAATACCTTCCCTAATAGCAGAGAGATGGGGACACAGAGTACAGGTCAAATATCTCTAGAGCAGTTCTCTTTTTAAGGAATTTCCTCCCTAAGACAGACCATCAGATCAGCTCTTTTATTCTTTAAAAAGCAAGCTCATTTGTAATTAACATTTGTGTTTATGCCTGCTTGTAAAGTTATGTATATATACTTCAAGTACTTTATCGTTATATCAGTTAGCTGAATCTGAGAACTAAGTATTTTCAGTATAGATAAGCCAAAAACTGAATACCTTTTCATTTGTAGCATTACTGGTAGAAAAATAACAGTTGAAGTTTCTTAGCAAGAGAAAAAAAGAAAAAGGAACGTTAACAGGAAAGCTGACAACTCATTAGGTGATCTTGCATTATTCGGCCATTATTTAAATTATTTTAAATTATTTTATTTATTTCATTGAATGTAGTATAGCCATCCATGGACAGACTCTGGGCGGCTTACAAAATCCAATACAAGATAAAACAATTATAATAAAACAAGGCAGATTGGAATAAAAACAGCCAATAAAACACACACACACAAACACACACACACACCAATCATATTAAACCCTGGCCTGGGACCAAAGCAAGGTTTTAAGGACTTTTAGGAACCCCAGGAAATTTGGTGCCACCCATACCTCTGGGGGATGCTGTTGCAGAAGGTAGGGGCCGCAACAGAGAAGACATGCTTCCTCAGTCCCACAAGATGGCAACATTTAATAGAAGGGACCTGGAGCGCAACCACTCTGCCGAACATACCAGGTGGGCAGAAACAATGGGAGAGAGGCAGCCTCTCTGATAGTCAGGCCCTACGCCATGAAGGGCTTCCAAGGTAACAACCAGCCCACTGAATTGTACCCAGAAGCCATCTGGCAGCCAATGCAGCTTGCATAGCAGTGATTACACATGGGCACAATGAAAAGTATTTAACTATTTATTTATTTATTATTCACATTTTTGCCACCACCCATCTCCCCCCGTAAGAGGAACTCTGGGTGGTTTACAATAAAAGCAATCAATTAAAACAGTAATCATAAAATATAAATATAAATGCATAAAATATAGTTATCAAATATAAAAATAAGAATAGAATCCAGGTGGCAGATGATCTAACTCAGTCCATGTGTATGAGGAGCATTCTAAGGCACCAGCCATCCCCAGGAGTAACTACTCCCCTCCCCGCACCAAGCAAGGTGGCAGAGCCAAGTCTTCAGGTTCTTCCGGAAGGTCAGGAGGGATGGGGCTAGCCTTACCTCCAGGGGCAGAATGTTCCAGAGGATGGGAGCTACTGCAGAGCAGGCCCGCTTCCTGGAGCCTGCCAAACAGAACCCCCTGACCGATGGGGTCTGCAACATGCCCCTTCTGCATGATCAGGTGGGACAGATTGATGTAATGGGGATGAGGCAGTCCCTCAGGTAAGTATCCATTACTGCTCACACTGCTGCATTTTCAACCAGCTGTAGCTTCCAGATGGTCTTCAAGGACAGACCCATGTACAGCACATTGCAGTAGTCCAGTTGTGAAGTGACCAGACCAGACTAGAATGATCGTCTTCAGGGCCTCCCAGTTGAGGAGAGAGCACAACCGATGCACAAGATGTACCCATAAAAAGGCTGTCGTGGTCACAGTGGCCATCTGCTCTTTGAGCAGTAGCTATGAATCCAGGAGGATCCTGAAGTCGTGCACAAGGCTTGACTGCAACCACAATTCTCCATAAACATTACATAGATAGAAAGAGCGATATAAAGGATATAAATCATAATATAATATAAATATTGTACATTATTATTAGTATTAGTTGATACCCAACATCTGAAAAGATTGCCCTCCCCTGCCCTGACTCAATTCCATTACCTCTTAAACTTGACACCTTCCTTTTCCACAAACAAGAGTGTTAAGCCCTAACCAGAAACCATCTCAGGTGCCAGCACCCAAGTCTGAATTCAAGTGCTGACGAATTGGGACCGATGGCTCCAAGAATTCTTTGTGCCTAGATTATCTCTAACATGCTTTCCTGGTACAAAGGCACATATTTACTTTCCGAATGACTTGAGACCACACAAAAGATTCAAACTGCCACTGCAACTGAACCCATATGAAAGAGAGAGGAAGAAAACACAGCCCATCAGATTATGTGCCGACAGTGGAAAATAATTGAGAAGCGTCATTCCTTTATTACGGTTCTTTCACCTGCACAAGTGAACACTTCAGATTACATTTACCATGTTATGAATATGGAGGTGTGAATGAGTGGCAATAGTTAAGACTTCTTCATATAAACCCTTCACCTTATTGTTCTATAGGATGGGAAAAGGTCACCATCCAGGGTTGCTGCTAGGACAGTCTGACCAATCTTTGCTGCTTTGTTAAAGTGCCAATTCACGTATCGTAATTACTGTTATTAAATCTGAGCCAGCCACGTTGCCACTGCTAAAAATAAAGATGCTTCAAAATTTATTTTCTCTTCTTAATCTCATTTTCTGCCCAGCTATTTCCTATAATTAGCACTGTTTACCTCGGAACCTGAAGCTGAGTAGTTGTCACTTACCTTCAACTGGGTCTTTGCAGGTCCATCCCTGCTCCTTTCATATGGCCATAAAAAGCCATTTGTACAAACTTATTTCCTGTAAAGCATCTCAATAAATTAGCTTCTAATGGTTCTCATCTAGAAATGCTTTATGGGATACAAAGTGCACATCTTTCCTTTTTTTCAGTTCCTTTGGAAATTACTGTTCCTTATGATTAATATGCTCACAACATTAGAACAACCATAAATGTTATAATTTCCTGGGGGGAGGAGGAATAACATTTTTTTTAAGTGAGAGGTATAATATATGGTGAGACTCATAGTGATTGACCTAAACCATTAATATGACTTACAATGGAAAAAAAGAGAAAAGAAACATCAGAACTCCTTTCCTCCCTTCCCACCCTCTCTAGTCAACCATAGCATGACTCCAACAAGCTACACTGATAGCTGATATGAGATACACCTAGCAAGATTCAACATCTCTGGTCTGGCTTCAGTTTATAGTCAAATTAAATCCAATGATTGGGATCATCTGAAATCATGATGTTGGGCCTGAACCAAAAATAAGGGAGCTGTAGCTCCTCCAGATGTTGCTGGACAACTTCCAGCAACTTTTATCATAGACTATGGCTCCTGGAAGTTTTAGTTCAGCAACATCTGGTGGCCAAAGTTTCTGCAGCATTAAATTGAACTATGCTGTTTTGCTCTGGTGACTAAACGGATATGCAGGGTGTACCAGAAGTTGAGTCCCCTAAGCCAATAGACGTTCTAAAGGAGATATCACATTAGAATTTGTGAACATCAGAGAAATTTATTTATTTATTTATTTATTTTTCAAATTTTGTTACCTCCCATCTCCCCCAAAAGGGGATGTAAAATGTTACTACACTTAGGAATATTCAGAAGTCATACATCAAAAAGTAAGGAAGTATTTAGAAGAAAATTGCAACCAATTCAAATATTTAATGTAATTTCTACAATACATCTTCTATGGGGCTTTAATTTTGGTACACCCTGTATTTTTATCATAAAAAATAATATAATCAAATAATATGTTGCTAGTGGGGAGACATTTTTATTTCATTTTTTAATTTGTAGGTCATCTGACTCCCAATGACTCTGTGTGGCTTACAGTATAAAAAGTAGGAAAAGTATATAAAACAGAAGGGGGGGGGGAATCATGAGTGGTCCAAGAACAAATATCTAAACAAAAATATCCAGCAGGACTCAAGCATAATCCTGCCCCAAAGCCTAGAACAATATCCAGGTCTTTAATAGGTTCCTGAATGTTAGCAGTGTTTGAACCATCTAGATCTCTGGAAGATATCATTCCAGAGGGCAGGTGCCATGATAGAGAAGGCACACCTCCTGGTCCTGCAAAATGACATTGCTTGATTGATGTCAGCCCTTCAAGGTAGACCAGACTTGAACACCAAAGTTACTTGTTCATAAAACTACTTTTATTGTAGGGGTACAGTAACAGAATCTTGCAACTCTCAATGTGCCTACCCTCTCTCTGCCTAAATGATGGTGGTTGAAGAGAACGGGGGGGCGGGGGGGTTAAGTCTGAGATGCTTTCTCAAATTCCATTCCTGCTTTGGACTCAGCTTTTTCTTATCTGACTGTTTCCTTGGCTGCAGTTCTGTCTCCTGTTTCTCAAGGTTATTCTCACAGCCTATTACAGTACCTGTGCAAAGGCCTTCTTGGCCACAGCTGCCACCTGCTCTTTGAGTAAGGGATATGAGTCCAAGATGGCAACTAGATTGCCCACCAGTCTTGAACAAGGAAGTGCAACCCCATTCAAGACCAAAATCAGAAAATTCCCAGACCCAGAGGGACCAACTATCCACAGCCACTCAGTTTTGTCAGGATTGAGCCTTAATCCGTTCCTCCCATCCTGAACTGAACAGCTTCCAGACTCTGAGACAAGACTTCAACACAAATTGATGATAGTCACCCCAAACCAGTAGATGACCTAATTCAGCATTTTCATGAGATGTTAAACAAAAGGTGCAAGAGCACTGAGCTCCGCAGGACCCCACAGGTGAAGGGCTGTGGGCTCTATCTCTCCCCCCATTAACACTGACTGAAACTGGCTGCAAAGAAAGGAGAATCATCACATAACGGTGCCCCCCACTCCCAAGTCACTTGCATAGGTTCAGTGAATATGACTGAAGCAGAGTCCTGAAGGGTTATCTGGAATAAGTTTGCAGTTGTGACTCCAGAGGAAGTGGACAGAGTGGCCCACATTGCTTAGTTGTGGAGAAAAATACCTTAGTAAAAGGGCCAGGTAATGAGTCATGGTAAGCAAAAGTAGGCCTTGCCATATCAGTATTCTAGCTCTTGACTGATGTCTGGAATGGTACAAAGGCAAAACCAATGGAGGATGTCTTTGCCCGCCACTGACCACATGCCAGCAGCTAGGCTTGGCAAGGGTATAATAAGCTGAAGAAGGAAATGAGGAAGAATAGGAGACAATACAGGGGGGGGGGGGGAAGAAAGGAAAGGAAAGAGTACAAAGAGGAAGGATGTGATTCCTTGGAACCATCTCAACCCAACCTCAGCATGGCTGAGAAGGACATAGAATCTTGCTTGGCCAGGTGCTTTGATGGTAAGAGCATGAAGTTTCACATACCTGTCAACTTTGTTTATATACAAAGAAAGACTAGGAGGGCAGCCTTGTATGAGAAAATAACTGCAGCCATGGAAAACTTCAATTAATTCTTCAGGCACTGAAAAAGTTTTGCCAGGTATCTTAATGTACATTCTGTCCATGCTGAATGGAAATGATGATGGTTGAATTTCTAAAACACTAGATTGGGTAAAGCACTAGATTGGGTAAAGATTGAGTAAAGCTATTCTACAAGGTACTGAGGTTCAAAATCAGTAATCAAGGGACTTTATCCTTCCTATGTTTTCCTCATTTTCCCTAGGATACAGTGATGTTATTTTCAAGAAGATATTTCTTTCCCACATTCTCTCTTTTTGTTTCTATTGCTGTAATAATTTTCAAATTCTATATAGCCCAATTGTCTGGTTATGTTTTCAGTCCCAGGGTTGTCTTTACTATAAAATACCAATATAGGATAAGTCAGGAGGATTATTGCTTTGAGGTTTTATGACAGAATTGGTGTTTTTCAATGGTGTGAGCAGATTTCCAATATTTGTTTTATTTTAACATCCTTGAGATCACATATTTTCACTGCTGGACTATTTTGGATTTTTAGGACTACATATTCAGTCTTAAACCTAAAGTCAAGTGTTGACTTGTACATATGTATCTTCACAAATTTCCTGCTAAACCTGAAAAGGAAGATAAGTTGGAATAACTAACTTGACTTCTTACAATTGAAACTTTTTTGTTCAAGGATTGAAAAGAAGTTAGGGATATCTCTTCCCAAGTAATTATAGCCTATCCACCTATCACACAACTATGACATAGAGATAGGGTGGTCAGAAATGGCTTTCAATTTCCAGACATACTTGAATAGCTGTTTCAAAGTTTACAATGACAACAGCAGCCTATAATAATGCATATTCCTGCATTCTAGGAATATAAAGTATTGCTTCCCTTTTTTTCTATTTTCCTTGGTTATATGTTTACATCAGAGCTAGGTAAGCTATCAGCCTCAGTCAACATGGCCAATAGAAGGGATTTGGTGACATGAGATCCAAAACTTCTATAGGCCATCAGGTTATTATTATTATTTATTTATTTATTTTCTCTCCCACCTTTATTTTTTTTATAAATCACTCAAGGTGGTGAACATACCTAATACTCCTTCCTCCTCCTCTTTTCCCCACAACAACCACCCTGTGAGGTGAGTTGGGCTGAGAGAGAGTGACTGGCCCAAGGTCACCCAGCCGTCTTTCATGCCTAAGGCGGAACTAGAACTCTCGGTCTCCTGGTTTCTAGCCCGTTGCCTTAACCACTAGACCAAACCTCTCTCTCCTCTAAATCCCTTTCTTTTTTCCCAAGCAACCTATTGTATGGTTTCTTTCTTTTGTTTTATTTTTCTTTTTGTCTCTTCATTCTATCTCTGCAACTTTTCTGTCTCCTTTAAGTATATAGGGGAGCCTCATTCAACTATAGCTGTTCCTAGAAGAATTCTAGTCACGCACTTGCACATAGAAAGGAAACGAGCTGGCTCAAGGATCTTATTCACAGTCCAAAACTAAACATCTAGGAACAGTTTGTAAGATATACCTTCAGTGCAGCAGGCCCAAATGAAAATGTCATCTTTATCAAAAAGAAACCAGTGCAGCCTTCTTTTCAGGTTTGCTTTTTTTAAATTTATCATTCAAAATTTTTATAGCCACCCAACTCTAGTGGACTCTGGGTGGCGTACAAAACCAAAAAATCATAAAAACAGATAAAGCATAAAGCCACCCAGAAAGCCCAGACTAAAACAATCCTTTAAAACAACACAAATCAAACAAAGCAGGGCCTTCCAAAATACAATAATACATTAATGCATTAACCCCAAGTCTGGGACCAAAACCAGGTTTTAAGAGTTTTTTGGAACCCTAGGAGAGAGGGTGCAGTCCTTATGTCTTGGGGGAAGCTGTTAGCACTGCTAACACTATCGTCACTGTAAGGTTACAGTAACAGAATCTTGCAAGTCTAAAAGCATTTCTCCCCTACTTTACTTTTACTTTCATGAAAACTAGGGAGGGTCCCTTCTGAGATACTTCCCAAACCCCTTTTCCTTCTACAGGCTGAGATACATTTTGCGTGATGGTTGTCTAGGCTGTGGCTCTTCCTCCTGTCTCCCAAGATCATTCCCACAGACCCTCACGGTGACAGAGAAGGCATGCTTCCTGGGCCCTGCAAGATGACAACATTTAATAGAGGGGACTTGGAGTGTACCCACTCTGCCAGAATTTATGGGGCAGGCAGAAACGATTGGATTGCTCTCAGGGGCATTATATTTTGTACAGCAAGGCATTTAATCTTATTCCACAATACTGGCAATATCTCTGAAATTATATATAGTATGATTACAAAGTCTGCTGCTTTGTAACAGTCTTGCAGATTTTAAAGAGAGTATGATTTTAAAAAGGCTGGCCCCAGCACAGCAGTCATCAGATGCTGTTAATCAGTGGTGAACAATGCGGCAATTGCTGAAACTTCTGAGAAAAGTTCAGCAATCGTTGATTGAAATAACACATTCCACAGGAATTGTAGATGGTAAGAGAAATATGACAGCTTCTGTTTCTGATTTACTTTTCTCTTGTTTGTTAGGATATATTGAGTGTTACTGATGTTTCAGCACAAAGTCATTGTGCTGGCTGTTAAAAGCATTAATTGCTTGATTTTGCATTTTCTTAGCTTACTGGCATCTGCAGTCTAATCCTAACAATGCTTACCTTGAAATTAATATTTTTTTTTAATTCAAGGAACTACCCTAAACATAACTTCATATTTTGATTCCCTGATCCACATTTGAAAGTAGGTTCTATTGAAACATTACATTAGAATTGTGTTTGTACAGTAATCATAGCATGTCTTCTTTTTTCAGTCTTTGGAAATGTGTCATTTTGGCCAGCACATCTGCAGAGTTGAATCTGCTCTATGTTGCTCCATTGTGACAATAGAAAATGTTATGCTGTGTGTCCTCAGCTAAACGTTCTAAATGATGAAATAGCAGGGCAGGACATCACATTGAAAAGTAAACTAACAGTTCATCTCTTGTTAGAGTATTAAATATATATTAGCAGTAGTCAGTCAGGATGCGGACCTAATTATAAGCTATGGTTATATATTGCTTAGCAGCCAGATAGAGTTAAGGAAGTTCATATTGAATTTTAAATTAAAGAAATGCTTAAGAAAATATCTTGCCTATTGTATTTTAGGATATATATTGAATGTATATATAATGCATTGGTTCCAAGGATAGTATAATCTGTTCTCAGGACTCTCTTTTAAAAAGTTTCTATTGCTTTTGATCTGTTGCTTTATTTCTGAACTGAATAAACTATGCCAATATTTTACTCACTGGAAGCAGTCTGCTCTTTGCTGTCACTAATCTCTACATTGATAACTATCATAGCTTGTTCTTCTTTCCTAGTGACCTGCTGCTTAAATTTATCTATCTATCTATCTATCTATCTATCTATCTATCTATCTATCTATCAAATTTGTCACCACCCATCTCCTCCCACCAGAGGGACTCTGGGTGGTTTACAACAAAATAATCACAAAGACAATAAATATATAAAAATGCACTATAAAATTACATATCGCTAATAATTATAAATAAGAGTAAAATACAGATGACTGCAATCTCATTCAGTCTTTACGTGGAAGGGGTAAATATATAAATATATATAAATAAATATACTGAATGTCTTCATTGTTATGTCAGGCTGACAAATAGACATTATGTAAGGCATATTTTCATCAGATTTAGTGCACTGTCTATTCTGCTTGGCCATGGCAATTTTTGCCTTGGTAGGAGCCATCATATTGAAAACATAGAAAGGGGATACTGTCAGGCATATGTTCCCTAGAGAACTCTGTTATCTTGGATCCATGCATATTCTATAAACCAATGATGGCAGAGTCATGGGATGATGTTCTACACCAATGACATCCTTACTTTGTAAGCCTGGCAACCCAGTGGAGGTTGTGCAGCCCTTCTGGTCCTGTTAGTTTTGTCAGCAGCCTTCAATACCATCGCCTGTGATATCCTTCTGGACTACTCATATGAAATGGGGATTGTTACTGCTCTTTCCTAAGTGGGAAGTTCCAGTTGATCGTGATGAAGGAAGAGTAATCAAGACCCTGGACACTCTGATATGCAATATATTGTTACATTTTAAACATCTACATTAATATAGAAAAAATAAGCCTCATCCTGCTAAACTCAGTGTTGGCTATTCATTGCCTTCACCTGACATACTAGCTTAGGCTGTTTTCTGAGGTGGTAAACATAAATATAAAAAGTGGTTAAGGCATCAGGCTAGAAACTGGGAGACCATGAGTTCTAGTCCTGCCTTAGGCACAAAGCCAGTTGGGTGACCCTGGGCCAGTCACTCTCTCTCAGCCCTAGGAAGGAGGCAATGGCAAACCACTGTCCAGGCAGTCCCCAGGAGTCAACACTAACTCAAAGGCACCAAAAAGAAAGAAATATAAATGTCTGCTTGAAGTGAAATGTAATTCCTCACAAAACTTATGAAATGGTGTAGGTATGCATATGTGTATATGTATATGTGTTTGTGTGTGTGTGTGTGTGTATTTGCTCAGAAACAGGAAACCTCAAATAAGAGGGTCACCTGCTACTGTGATTTTTAAAAGGGGAGATAATTATTTTCAAAACAATTCTAACAATAACATGTTTGGCAACAACTGTTGAAGTAGGATACTCTATTTTGATGCAAAACTAGCGAGAACAAGAACATGGGAGAATGCATATAAAACAGAGAGAAGACATTTTGAAGATGTCTGTAAAGATTGTATTCTCTAGCTTCATATTTTAGTATTTTTATTTTATTTTATATCAAGAAACTAAGTTTAAAAACTAGTTTTTCTGTTACTATTTATATTTAATTCTAAGCCTATCGGATATATTCAGGTTAGAATTTGTTCATTCCCTTGTTTTGTGTACAGCTCAATTGCCCCTTTTGGCTTTTCTTGCTCTGACTGACATAGTCTTGCCTAGTATGGTTTCCAACCTTATATTAACATTGCCCATAGGTAAATGCCCCTCCACCCAAGACAGGTTCTGGAGAAGTTCACTGCTGTCCTGTAGCATCTCCAGATATAAAAACAGCATGTATCCTGTCTCTTGTGCATTATTAACCTTGTAGCTTCCCAAAGGACATCCAAGTACATACATGCTCTTTTTATATTGCTGCTGCAACAATAATAATTTATTTCAGTAGACACAGTCCTGCCCAGGGGAGAATTTTAAAGTTCTCTTGGTTATAGTGGGAGACTTAAGAAAGGGTTGGACTGTGTCCATTGTTAGTTGTGTGTTTATACAATATGCTATACATTTACATTCATCATTACAAGCAAAACACATGGCACACTACTTCAGTGGACCAGATATCCAGGTGTTCTTATTTATGTTTTCACTCCAGCTGAACAGGAAAAAAAAAACACATTTAAACATTAAGATACATGCCTGGTAAAGACATATATTTTGAAAGCAGACTTCTAAATGGAGAAAATGGGTTGCATGTCATAAAACATGTAGAATATTCAGAACACAGGCTATAATAATACTTACTAGAACAGAACCTCATACCCCAAAGAGATGGCTACAATGTTGTCAGAGTAGGCAGAGCCTATCTAACAACAGATGATAAGTCTGAGCAAAAAGAGAGGTACACAGAAGCTCAAGTCTTAGATGTGACCTTTTAACTTACTTCGGCTCTTACTTGGCCGAGAACATTGTCCTCCATACAAAGGTCTTTGCATCAGTTCCACAAGATGGAAAGCACATTGTTTCTTTCAGCATGGGGTGTGACTACCATGGCAAACCCATTGCAGAAAAAGCCATAAAATATTGAGCATCACTTTATAAACCATTTGGATGAAACTGCACAACAGTGGGCATTACTGTAGGAATCATCTTGGCTGCCATCACTGAACAGCAGCTATCAATAATTTCTGTATTCAAAAGTATCTGTTATCCATTAAAGAAGAATATTGGTTTTATTTTTAAAAATGCTTGTATAAATCATGACACAAAGTTAGGTGAGATTGTCTGATTACTCCACTGAGGTAGAGGTAGAATGTTCTACCTTTTCCTGTCAGCTTTAACAATTAGTTCTTTCTGTCATAAAACAAGCTCTGATGTTGGAAAGGCCTAAAAATGAGCATGGAGAATATGGGTAGATTACAGGCTGGGAAACAATCTTAATGATCCAAGGTACTCCCTGGCTTCTGCCATATCCTCACATGCATGAAAAATATAGACTAATTTTCAAGTTTCTTTAAACATGTTTTTTTTTTTTGGTCCCTTTGAGTCAGAGTTGACTTCTGGTGATTGCCTGGACAAATCCCTGCAGTTTTCCTGGAAAGATTTCAGAAATGGTTTGCCATTGCCTCCATCCTAGGGCTGAGAAAGAGTGATGGGCCCAAGATCACTGTGCTGGCTTTGTTCCTAAGGTGGGACTAGAACTCACAGTCTCCCGGTTTCTAGCTTGGTGTCTTTAACCACTACACCAAACTGTCTCTCCTCTCTAAGCATATTCCATCATATTTCTTGTCATGGTAGGTTCTTTTCTTGGGAGAACAACCTCCAGAAGCATAGCCAGTGTTTCTCTTTCTCAGAGTTTTGTTCTGTCAGTCTATCATCAGCAGGGCATTGGAAACATTGGGGTATCCAGATTGGGATTCTCCAATGGAATTGCTCTGTCTGGTGTTTAGAAATCTTCCAAAGTGCATAAAATAAAGTTTTCTTATAAAGCAGCAGTTTGTATCATTTATTTACTCTGTGAGAGGTGTTATGATATTAAGGAGAAAGGAAAGTGCATTGATTCCAATGGAAAAATAAAGACCAAACTTATTTTGAAAATAGATTTTTTAAATATATTATGGTCAAGCTTCAATACTGAAAGCAATTTTCTCCATTGTAAATAGAATTGCTTGTTATGATGAGGTTAGCCTGGTAACCTGGTTACTCAAATCTCCCTTGAGATCAGCTTTCCTCCTATTTCCTTCACAAACATATCCATGTATGTTTCTTTGTTATAGAATGATGGACTTCTGCTGTTTTACCCTCAACAGAAAGTAATGGGAAAGACTACAATTAGATGAGATGGCCCAAATTTTGCCACATTTGCGGATATAGAAAAATAGACAAGTCTCATCATTGGATCAAGTCAGACAAAAGTTATTTCAGAGTTATATTTATGCCATTATAGGAGATTCTCTAAGTACACACTTCTTGATCAGAATCTAGGCCTGATAGGAAGCCGTATATCCTAAAGATCTTCTTAGAGGTTACACTATTGTGCAAATAAACAATATGTGCCGTCTATGGGACTTTTTCCCCTTTATAAATTTATTTATAAATTAATTTATGCATTAAAGGTAAACCAGTCTAATAATTCTTCTATGCAGTCCTTACTAGAATGAAAACAAAACAAAACAAAACAAAACTTGCGTATGAGAGAAGATTGCTAACATGACTTGCCCACAATATTTTCCACAGAACTACAGACTTTTCTTGATTGGCTTAAAAAACAGAAACTGATTCACTGGCAATCTCTCTCAAACATTTTGCTTCTCTGAAACTGGCAGTGATGCTGCCCATTGGCTTTGATAATGAAATTGTACACCTGTTCAAAAATAAGCACCAGATTGTTAATGATTCTTGGCCCTCTTGCTGTCAGTAATTTTCTACAATATTTCTCTCCAAATTGGTGGTGTATTTTTTTGTCTATCAAGAACTGTGAGACACTTTCAAGACTTAACATATAATAATCTGGCTAATTCAGATTCACCTGAACCATTTTCTCCCCTTTTCAGTATTTAAGGCTGCAATTCCACATAAATTAGCCTGGAAATAAACAACATTTAAGTAGATCACTGGTGTTTAGACATATATGGTAATAGGAAACTAATGATATTGAGCAAGATAGCTGACAGAAAGATGAGCAAGACTACAGAATGCATCTTCCAGAAATGCTTGGTTCCTCCACCAATGTAATATATATATTTAATATATATATTTAATATATTTAATATAAATAAATTTAATATAAGTTTGGGAAGAAATATTATACATTAATTTTAATGTGATGTTCAGCTATATTACTAAAATATAGAATTTGTCATCTAATGAAGAGTTTAGGCTCAATCGAGTCTGGGATAAGGCAAGGGGGCTAATTCTATATAATTGGAAAGGAGGTCATTTTCCCGATATTAAGCAATGGATCCAGGATATGATCACCAGTTTTGATCAGTTTCGACTATGTGAAAAATAGTAACAAAACTGTAGCCTTGGAGACAGCTACTGATGAGATTGCTAGAGGATGAATGCAATTATTAGCAACAGTAATGAAATTGGAAGCCCCTTAAAATGGCTAGTAAGTGGTGTAATCATGAAGAGAAATTATACTTCCTAAAAGTGTTCTTAAATATTTCACAGCAATTTCCAGGAGGCCTCAGAAGAGGAGACAACTCCATTAAATGTCTTTAGTTAAGCAGCACCAGTATTTCATTTGTTCCGGAGAAATAAATGGCCCTTATGTGGTAAGCTGTCCATTTGCCAGCACCAGAAGTATTAGGATGAGTTGTAATGTTCTAGCAGCAGTGATAATTTGGTTGTCATACAGTCCTTTTGGCTGGCAACCTGGCATTTTCCTCTCTATGTCACTGCGGCTCCCTTCTTTGTTCTTAGATATCTAATTAAATCTACTGGAAATGCTCACTAAGCAGTGGCATGGATTTAATTCATTTTTCTTTCCAGAGACCAACTCCTCTGAAATTCTTCTTCTTCAGATGATTTCAGAAGAATAATAACAGTCATTACAAATCCTTGGGTTTCTTCAGGAATCTGTATCTTTGTCGTCCCCAAAAACGAATAACACTTTTTACTATAAAGGACTATGATTCATGGCAGAAATCAGTGATTAAAGCCAAATCTAAGGGGAAGAAAAAAGATGCATGAATCTGTATAAGACAACTTATTAGTACATAACTGGGTGACAGAATCCTATTCAGAGTTATCTGTAGTTTGATTTAAATGTTTATCTTGAATTAATATATGTTAGGATAGATTTTAAACACATACATACATGGATACATACATATGCATACCAATCATGTTATTCCCTTTCATGGTGGACAGCATTGTGCAAAGTGCAGAAAAGAAATAAGAAATAGTAAGTAAAAACAAAAATTGAAGAATTTTGAAGAAAAGGAAATAATAGTTAAATGGAGCTCACATCCACACCACACAATATACTTCTTTATACTTTTCTATCCTTGCTTGCATCAAGCCCATGCAATACTCCATACATTGCTTTTTATTCTTTAAACTTCTCACATCTCTTTTTTGAGAATCTCATCAATTCCAATCCAGGTCATATTTGGGGGAAAAAACACATAGGTGTAACAGGTACAACACACCACCTTCAAAACCTTGGATATCAAACTATCATCTGTCTGTTTAAAGCAAGAATCTCATCAACCACTACTTTTTGGATCCTCCTTTCCCCTCTTTTTTCGTATATTGGTTTTGCAGTTTGATTCTCATTCATTCTCTTTACATGACCAAAGCACCTCAATATGTTTCTTTTATATTGGTCACTTAATTTTGTATTCATTCCATATTCACCCCTCACCCATTCACTCATCTTATCACACATGCTTCTAAAATAATTCATTTTCTCTGCACTTAAGTTTGTCCTGACATACCCACAGTTGCTTCATAATCAAACTGCATCAATATTTTAATATTTAGAGATAGGTAGATAGATAGACAGACAGACAGACAGTAGGTAGGTAGGTAGGTAGGAGACAGGGGAGAGAAAAGGAAGGGGGAGGGAAGAATGACAAGGGGCTTAAATAATTTCCCACAGCAACTTGGCTGATTTTTAATTTGAATCAATTTGACAGCTATTAATAAGGACCTTTACATTTCTTCATTCTATGCATCATTTTATGCACCATGATAATGTTACCATTTTTTCTAAACAAAATAATCCCAGACATTTTAGCCTTTTGTCAAAGAGATCAATTAGACAATAAAAAATGATATGGCATCTGTATATAGGCAGCCCTTATTCCTGCCAAGAGTTATTCACCAACACTTCCAATAACATCAATATACATATATTTAATGGATTTCATTCAGAAAAGCAATTTAATTCTATCTGTGCTTAATAAAGCAAAAGCTCCATTGAATTCAGTGCAATTTCCTACTTTTTTGTTGTTTATTCATTTAGTCGCTTCCGACTCTTCGTGACTTCATGGACCAGCCCACGCCAGAGCTTCCTGTCGGTCGTCAACACCCCCAGCTCCCCCAGGGACGAGTCCATCACCTCTAGAATATCATTCATCCACCTTGCCCTTGGTCGGCCCCTCTTCCTTTTGCCCTCCACTCTCCCTAGCATCAGCATCTTCTCCAGGGTGTCCTGTCTTCTCATTATGTGGCCAAAGTATTTCAGTTTTGCCTTTAATATCATTCCCTCAAGTGAGCAGTCTGGCTTTATTTCCTGGAGGATGGACTGGTTTGATCTTCCTGCAGTCCAAGGCACTCTCAGAATTTTCCTCCAACACCACAGTTCAAAAGCACTGATCTTCCTTCTCTCAGCCTTCCTTATGGTCCAGCTCTCGCAGCCATATGTTATTACGGGGAACACCATTGCTTTAACTATGTGGACCTTTGTTGTCAGTGTGATGTCTCTGCTCTTAACTATTTTATCGAGATTGGTCATTGCTCTTCTCCCAAGGATTAAGCGTCTTCTGATTTCCTGACTGCAGTCAGCATCTGCAGTAATCTTCACACCTAGAAATACAAAGTCTTTCATTGCTTCTACATTTTATCCCTCTATTTGCCAGTTATCAATCTAGCTGGTTGCCATAATCTTGGTTTTTTTGAGGTTTAGCTGCAAGCCAGCTTTTGCACTTTCTTCTTTCACCTTCATCATAAGGCTCCTCAGTTCCTCTTCGCTTTCAGCCATCAAAGTGGTATCATCTGCATATCTGAGATTGTTAATGTTTCTTCCAGCGATTTTAACTCCAGCCTTGGATTCCTCAAGCCCAGCATGTCGCATGATGTGTTCTGCGTACAAGTTGAATAGGTAGGGTGAGAGTATACAGCCCTGCCATACTCCTTTCCCAATCTTAAACCAATCCAATGTTCCGTGGTCTGTTCTTACTGTTGCTACTTGGTCGTTATACAGATTCTTCAGGAGGCAGACAGGATGACTTGGTATCCCCATACCACTAAGAACTTGCCACAATTTGTTATGGTCCACACAGTCAAAGGCTTTAGAATAGTCAATAAAACAGAAATAGATGTTTTTCTGAAACTCCCTGGCTTTTTCCATTATCCAGCGGATATTGGCAATTTGGTCCCTAGTTCCTCTGCCTTTTCTAAACCCAGCTTGTACATCTGGCAATTCTCGCTCCATGAGCTGCTGAAGTCTACCTTGCAGGATCTTGAGCATTACCTTACTGGCATGTGAAATGAGTGCCACTGTTCGATAGTTTGAACATTCTTTGGTGGTTCCCTTTTTTGGTATGGGGATATAAGTTGATTTTGTCCAATCTGATGGCCATTCTTGTGTTTTCCAAATTTGCTGGCATATAGCATGCATTACCTTGACAGCATCATCTTGCAAGATTTTGAACAGTTCAGCTGGGATGCCATCATCTCCTGCTGCCTTATTATTAGCAATGCTTCTTAAGGCCCATTCAACCTCACTCTTCAGGATGTCTGGCTCTAGCTCACTGACCACACCGTCAAAGCTATCCCCGATATTGTTATCCTTCCTATACAGGTCTTCCGTATAT
This sequence comes from Candoia aspera, assembly GCF_035149785.1. Lineage (NCBI taxonomy): Eukaryota > Metazoa > Chordata > Lepidosauria > Squamata > Candoiidae > Candoia > Candoia aspera. The sequence continues at coordinate 152,564,869 of NC_086155.1, read as the reverse complement.
TCTTGCCACCGTTTCTTGATCTCTTCTTCTTCTGTTAGGTCCTTGCCATCTTTGTTTTTGATCATACCCATTTTTGCCTGGAATTTACCTCCGATGTTTCTAATTTTCTGGAAGAGGTCTCTTGTCCTTCCTATTCTATTGTCTTCTTCCACTTCTGTGCATTGCTTGTTTAAAAATAATTCCTTATCTCTTCTGGCTAACCTCTGGAATTTTGCATTGAATTGGGCATATCTCCCCCTATCACTGTTGCCTTTTGCTTTCCTTCTTTCTTGGGCTACTTCTAGTGTCTCAGCAGACAGCCATTTTGCCTTCTTGGTTTTTTATTTCTTTGGGATGTATTTTGTTGCCGCCTCTTGAACAATGTTGTGGACTTCTGTCCATAGTTCTTCTGGGACCCTATCTACTAAGTCCAGTCCCTTAAATCTGTTCTTCGCCTCCACTGCATATTCCTTAGGACTATTAGTGAGCTCATATCTAGCTGATCTGTGGGTCTTCCCTAATCTCTTTAGTCTGATCCTAAATTGTGCAAGAAGAAGTTCGTGATCTGAACTACAGTCAGCTCCAGGTCTTGTTTTTACCGGCTGTATAGATGTCCACCACCTTTGGCTGCAAAGGATGTAGTCAATCTGATTTTGGTGTTGTCCATCTGGTGAAGTCCATGTATAAAGCCGTCTCTTAGGTTGTTGGAAGAGAGTGTTTGTTATGCAGAGTGAATTGTCTTGGCAAAATTCTATCAGCCTATGTCCTGCTTCATTTTGTTCACCCAGGCCATGCTTACCTGTAATTCCAGGTGTCATTTGACTGCCCACCTTAGCATTCCAGTCTCCTGTGATGAAAATAACATCTCTTTTAGGCGTGTTGTCCAGTAGGTGCTGCAGATCCTCATAGAACTGCTCTACTTCAGCTTCTTCAGCATCTGTGGTTGGGGCGTATATTTGGATCGCTGTGATGTTAGATGGCTTGCCCTGAATTCAAACTGAGATCATTCTATTGTTTTTTGGATTGTATCCAAGCACTGCTTTAGCCACTTTACTATTAATTATGAAGGCTACTCCATTTCTTCTGTGGTCCTCTTGTCCACAGTAGTAGATCTGGTGGTCATTTGATGTGAAGTGGCCCATTCCAGTCCATTTCAGTTCACTGACGCCCAGAATGTCTATCTTTAATCTTGACATCTCACCAATAACCACATCCAATTTGCCCTGGCTCATAGATCTTACATTCCAGGTTCCAATGGTGTGTTGATCCTTAGAACGTCGGATTCGCCGTTCACCACCAGCACCGTTGGCCACTAGCCGTCCTTTCGGCTTTGAGCTAGCTGCGTCATCACGTCTGGGTCTAGTTGAACTCATCCTCTGTTCCTCCCCACTAGCATTTTGACCATCTTCTGTCCTGGGGGTCTCATCTTCCAATGGTATACCGACCTATCTCTGGTTGTACTGATCCATTTAGTTTTCACAGCAAGAATACTGGGGTGGGTTGCCATTACCTTCCCTAGGGATCACATTTAATCTGACCTCTCTGTCATGACCTTCCCGTCTTGGGTGGCCCTTCACGGTTTAGCTCATGGTATCATTGAGGTGCTCAAGCTCCAGCACCACGACAAGGTAACGATCCTTTGCTGAATAATTTCCTACTAAGTAAGTATTTATAGTAAGACATTAAATGTCATGAACTATCAGTGATGTCCCTTCCCAATCCAATTTCTACTTTAATCAACTATTAAAATAAACAAGTACATATTCATTCTGAAACTGAACTTGAGTACACAATGAAATGGATAGAAATCATATCCTCAACTCTAAGCCTATTGAACTACCAAAATTATCCTCTAGTTTTGTTGATATAAAGATTATTACATTTGTTAACTTTTGTTTTCTCCCTAGGCAAGGCAGAAAGGAAAAAAATTATCATACATGGCAGGAGATAGACCAGGGACTAATACTCTAAAACTGACTAATACTCAGTTTTCAGAACTGAGAAGAACGATAATTTCATTTGTCTCTAAATATTGCATATAACTCATTACCATCAATATCTCTGATTCTGCATTTAGTTCACAAAATTCATTTTGAGACTGACTTTGAAATGCAGACCTTAAACATCTTCAATAACTTCAATCCTATTGCTTGTTTCTGTAACATTTTATATGATAAGGAGTTCTAGGGAGCTCAGAAACTTACACACCACTTGCACCATTTGTACTGATCATAACAAAGGTATACTTGAGTATAGATTTTGGGTTTTTCCATGGCTTAATAAGGCTACAGTTGCTTTTCTATATCAGAGATAGGAAAGTGTTCTTTTCTGATTTGCAGAGGGGTTTTTTTCTATTTTAATTTGTTATGTGCATTCACTATTGGTACATTTTTTAATACTTGTTCCTTGAAAGTTAAGTAAAAATAAAATTAAAATAGTTTTTTTTTCTTTTAAGACTATCCTACTGGAAACTAATAATAGTACTCATGGCTTTATAATGATGAAGTTGTACACTGAATACTGAAAAAACCCAAAGGGCCACTAAGTTGGGTTGAATGGGGAAAAAGTTTAGGAAGATATGAAAAGAAGACACTTTCATGTGGCAATGGTCCTTCAAGAGAGGAGAAACTCATTCAATCCAGGTCATATTTGGGGAAAAAAACACATAGGTGTAACAGGTACAACACACCACCTTCAAAACCTTGGATATCAAACTATCATCTGTCTAAAGCAATTTCATTCATAAGTTTTGCGAAAAGCCTTCTATTTCTACAGTGATGTCAGCTGTTAATGATCTTGGGATGAGGTCAAGTCTTCAAAGTTCAAATCAAATTAAATCAATCATACTTATTGAGATATAGGCATAGATATATTACTGTTATTACTAGAAATTTTGATTGTATCTAGCCTTAGGGCTGTAATAAACTTGATTTGATTTGAGTCTTCAAAGTTGTCCAAATTCCCAAATTGGGTCCTTTTTCTCACTCTCTTGGTTTTACTCATTTCAAATATAGGGTGTAGCAAAATTGCTAGGAGAGAAAAGTAGCAAAGCTTTCTCCAGGCAGATGGCAAATGTTTCTATTCCGGTTCATCTGCACCTTATGTCCTTCCATCTTGAGGCAGGTTCTCCTTTTCAGTTATACCTCTGCCCCAGCCCAGCTCCATATACTGCACTTCCAAGAATGAAGAACATTAATTCTGCAGGCACTGTAATAACAACGGTCCACAAAGAAGGAAAAGGCCCTACTTCCCACTAAAACAATTCCATAATGAATAAAATACGATGATCAGGGAGGTTGGTGATGTCAGATGTTTTATATGGGTCAATTTGCTTTTATGTTTTTTGTTTGTTTTTTGTTAAAGAATCCAATTGAACAGTGATGTATTAGCATTATATTTTTGTTTATGGGGTACAGATGGCAGCTTTAAATAGCTTGCATAGCTTTAAAGTAGTTGAAAAAATTCAATCACACTCCTGTCTTAATCTTTTTTCTCCTCCTTTGTGACAGAGGATACGAGTTCTGTACATCTTCATACAAAAAGAAGAGGAATTACACTGAAAAATAAATGATACTTCCTACCTTCTCTATTGTTGACAAGACTAAGAACAACATAAAAAAGACATGACAAGGAAGCTTTCACTCATTATAAACAGGGAAAATACAAAGGGCCATTTTTTTTCTAACAATTAATTTAAAGCTGCCATTTTTTTAAATTCTGTAAGCCGCCTGGAGTCACTGTGTGTAAGTTGGGCAGACTTATAAATTTGTTTAATAAATAAATAAATGAATAATAAATCCTTCTGTAATTAGAGAAGTGATGCAATGACAGCAATAGGGAATGGCATACATAAGTTTAATCAAAGACAAAGGGCAACATTTGATGGCTATCAAGTGAACCTTTATTTTACAGTTCTAGGATACTGATTTTAGAATTAATATATAATTTATGAAATGTAAAGCATGGAAGCCGGGTAGGTGACCTTGGGCTAGCTACTCTACCTCAGCCCAATGTACTTCACATGGTTATTGCTGTGGAGAAAATATGAGGAAGGAGCCCTATGCACACTACCTTCAGTTGTTTAAAAAGGCAGGGTATAAATCTAACAAATAAATAAAATTAATGTTCTTGATCCCGCTCAAATCCTGCTATGGGACTTCATTGTGGGAAGTGTGTGCACTCCTGAGTGGGATGAGCAAAGGATGCTGGCAATTAATGCCAAGAGCATATGCTTACAGCAGTGTTACTCAAGGCATGAAACTCAGGACATACATTGGGCAGCAGCAATATAGGAATATGCTGAAGAGAGAGGATCACTTTAGTGACAATGCAAAGGCATCAATGTTAAGCCGCTCCTGTATTTTATCAAGAAAACCACATGGAGAGACAATGTGAAGGAAATGTTAATATAGTGCTGGATGATGGGCCCCTCAGGCAGGATGGTGTAGAAAATCAGGGAGATGACCTTGAGGAAAACAGGTAAGAGTTGTTATCTAAGTAAAGAAGGCTGAAACATTCCTTAAGTCCTGTTATTATAGCCTATCTCAATATAGTATAGTCCTGGTCTTCCTGTGGAGTCTGTTTCCTGATCTGGTCTACCCTGAAGGGATGACAGATGGCACTCAATATAGTAGTGAGGAAGAGCTGAGGATCTTTTGGAGTACTAATGGTGTTTATTATGTGGCTAAATTAAAGTATTTGGTATGTCTAGTCTCTGATGTTGTCATGCAGGAAAAGAAATTTCAAAGCTGCCGAGACAGAATTACAGGGGGAGTGAACATGGAATGTAAGAAGCAGAAACATGGGGAAGCTCAACACAATGGAAGATGAAATAATCAACCACATATAAGCAAACTGAAATGGGCTAGAAAGGGACACTTTCAGTCAGAAGATCATACTGTTTACTAATCAGGACATGACAAGCAAAGTAGGACTGGTGATGCTTTCATAGACAGGAAGGGTATAGTAAAGACAGTACTTGGATACTATACAGTCAATGAAAAGTATCAATTAGTTTGTGGACAATCCTTTAATATGATGGTTATCCAAGTTTATGATCCAACCACTGGTGCTCAAGAAGAAGAGGTTGATGAATTTTATGATCAAGTTCAATCTGAAATTGGCAGAATATGCAAGCAACATGTGCTGCTTGTGATTGGTGGTTCACCAGATCACCAGGACATACATGGAGCGCACAGAAATCAAATTGGCTATATTATTTGTACAAGGAGATAGAAGAACCTATTTAACAGTAAAGATGTGGCCACCAGTTGGCTCTGGAACAGCTCACGAACTAAAATTAAGTTAAAGTGAAAAAAGAAAGCCAATCAATTTCCACAATACGATCGTGAGCTTATACTCACCATTTCAATGTAGAACATCAGGAATCAGTTTGAAGTCTTGAACTTCACTGACAAAGAGCAAGAGGAATTGTGAAATAAAATCAAACAAGTGGTTAAGGATGAATGTGAAAAGAAGCTGCCAAAGATCAAGAAACAGAAGAAAGCAAACCGGAGGTCAGAACAAGTGGTGGAAATTGCCAAGAAGAGGAAAGAAGCAAAAGCTAAGGAAGAAAAAGATCTCAGAAAGGAACTTAAAGAATTTCAGAAATCTGTTAGAAGAGACAAGAAACAGTATTACAATGCATCTGTAAAGACATCAAAGAGGGAACCAGACATAGAAAAAACAAGAAAAGTCTTCCAAAAGATTTCTAAACTCCAAAAGACTCCAACCTCAGATTGTTATGCTAAAGGATGCCAGTGGGCTGATGCTAACTGATTCAAAGAAGAACAACTCAAAATGGAAGGTATGTGCTTGGCTTCAAGACAGTTTTGGCTCCTGGTGACAGCCTGGATTAGTCCCTGCAGTTATATTGGCAAGGTTTTTGGGAAATGGTTTGCCATTGCTTGCTTCCTAGGGCTGAGAGAGTAACTGACCCAAAGTCACCCAGCTGGCTCTGTGCCTAAGGTGGAACCAGAACCCACAGTCTCTCAGTTTCTAGACTGGTGCCTTACCCACTACACCAACAGGTTCTCAAAATGGGAGGACTATACTGAAATTCTGTATGGTAGAAACGTTACCATCTAAGATACTTTAGAAGATATTCCCTACTTACAATAACCTCTAGATCTAGAAGATGAACTATCAGCATAACCAAGTCAAAAGGCTGCAGGAATTAATGGAATATCTACAGAAATATGGCAAGCCACAAAAGAAGAATCAGTCAAGAATCAATCAGTTCTAACCAAACAAAGCCAACAAATTTAGAGAATGATACAGTGGCCAACAGACAAGAAGAGGTCAGTTTATATACCAGTAGCATAGTAATGAGACTTAAGAGAGTGTGCAAACTCACACAATATCCTTATTTCCACATGCTAGCAAAATAATGTTTACGATCATCCAACACAGATTAGAGTCCTACATGGAAAAGGAGATGCCAAATATTCAAGCTGGTTTTAGAAAGGCAGAGGACCAAGAGACATTGTTGATGATGCAAGCTGGGTAATTGAGAAAGCCAAAGAATACCATAAAGAAGTCAAATGTACCTCATTGATCATAGAAAGCCCTTCAGTAACGTTGACCATTTTAATATTCTTAGGAAAATCCCTAGGAAAATCTTATCCTCATGATAAACCTGTACACAGGACAGGAAATGACAGCCTTCATGAAACATGGGGAAATAGACTGGCTCAGGATTGGCAAGGGAGTAATATAAGGCTTTATAATCTCAGCAGTCAAGAAATACACTGCAGACTAGCAGTTAATAAGGGAGCAATAAAGACCAGGGGAAAGATATTCAGATGCTATAACATATCTAGGTATACTATAAAGATCAGAAATCACAGTAAATGTTTTTTTTTCCTGTGACAGCCTAGGGAAGCAAAAGTTGGACTTTGAAGAAGCAGGATAGAAAAAGTGTTGAAGCTCTTGACCTTTCGTGTTAGAAAAGATTTCTGAGAATACGATAGATAGCCAAGGAAACCAATGATAAAACAAATCAATCCAGAGTTCTCACTCAAGGCACAAATGACCAAATTCATATTATCATGTTTTGGACACATTATGTGAAAATCTAGATCTCCTGAGAAGTTAATAATGCTGGAAAAGATGGAAGGAAAGAAAAAAAGAGGATAATCAGCATCAAAGTGGATGGGTGTACCTTGGAAGCTCTGACTGGGAGATCATCCTGGAGAAGGTCTACTGCATATATGTGATTTCTAAGAGTCAGTACTTATGTGATGGCACATAATCCATCAAAATGTTTTTATATGTGTTAGCAACATCCTATGCTCTTAATTAGGCTGTGAAAATAATATGCAGATTTTCTGTCAAGTGATTGAATAGCCTGTTCACTTGATACGCTGTGTTGATTTTTTCCCAATCAAAAATTACAGCTACGCTTGTTAAAAAACCATAAATCAATGTACTTTGACAGTATGGAGGGAAAAAACCCTACATTCTTTTTTTTTTTAAAGTGAAAAGATTCCTTTTGTGAAAGCAATCTTCCTTTCTTCTTGGAAGCTGCCTAATATTTTCTGCCTCCCCAAACAGAAATGTCCACCAGGAAAGGCAGAAAAGACTTTGCAGATGATTTGGAACTTGCAAGGGGACTATTTATTTTTGTTTGCTTGCTATTTGCAGTATTTTTGTCACACTTTTCAGATAAATATGATCTTCCAAAACAACTTAGATCAATAAAAAAAGAAAAGAAAAGAACACAGCCTGACTTATAAACAAAAAAGAGAAGACACGCAAGGAAAAGCAGCGTAGAAGAAAAGGGAAGACAATTTTTTTCAAGATTATAATGAGGTGGTCAGATCTGCTGCTGCTGAGTAGCATCATTGGTCAGTGTTTCCTGGATTAATAGGTGAAGGCAGAGCATAGGACTCTTCATCTTTCAAGGCCCGGGACAATTATCAGCAGGAACTGAGTGGTCTATCTAGCAGGGGAGGCCAAAGCAAGCTTCTTGGACTCATGTAAATAACCAAGAATCAATCCACTGACATAATGTTCTTCGTGTGAAAGGCGAGGCTTGAAGCTTCTCACTAACCTTGGTTTCCTACCAATGAATGAGGCCAGAATATAGCACAGGAAATGGTGGTGAAAAGTCCCCTGTGCAAGCACCAAGTCACATCTGACCCTTTGGGGGGATGCCGCTTTTGTGACATTTTCTTGGCAGACTATAGCAGGGTGGTTTGCCATTGCCTTCCCCAGTCGTCACCTTCCCCAGCAAGCTTGGTACTCATTTTACTGGCCTCGGAAGGATGGAAGGCTGAGTCGACCTGAGCCGGTTACCCGAGAATCCAGCTTCCGCTGGGATCAAACCTGGGTCGTGGGGAGAGTTTCAGTTGCAATACTGCCGCCTACCACTTTGCACCACACAAGGCTCTACAGGAAATGGTAGTCTATCTAAAACTGACACTATTCAGTGTGCGAAAGTTTCCAGGTATGAACCATTCCATGCATGGCACACCATCTGAGAATCATAAAATATCTCACAGACAGACAGTGCAGGTCCGCATCATAACATTTTTGTTTCATTGCCTTCCCACCTTCCACATTAAAAAAACAAAGGCAACAATGGCGGTTAAGAACCTTTGACAGATATCACAGACAGCATTTGGTCTTCCTAAAATACCAGAGCAGAAATTGTATCTACATTTATGTTCTAAATTCTACAACTATTGCACATGTTTATCATTTGGACTGGGTCTTGTGTTTTAAAGTCAATAACCAATTTCATCAGTGTTTATTTTGGGTGTTATTTTTTGGGAAAAACCCATTTGGAAAGCATTCTACCATAACTGGAAATATGAAGAACACTTCAATTGTATAGTATGATTCTCTACCCCAGCCCCTGCCCCATTTTTCTTTCAGTTATAATATTTGAAAAATATTTTTTTGAAACTTACCTATTAATGATCGACTATCTTTTGTAGTACTCAGTTCTTCTCTGGTAATTTGTCAAATTCCCAAGACCCACATGTAACTTGCATATAAATGTTTATTACAGTTTAATCAGGGAAATGCACACATATTTTCTATTTATTAAGCTCTATAAAGAACAAACAGATCTGTAGAAAACACATAGAAAGGCAAATTATGTCTGAAAAGCTACACTGGAGACAAACCAGCCCCCTTAAAGAGACAGCTACACTGGAGACAAACCAGCCCCCTTAAAGTTTCATTTGCTTGAAGTACAACATAAAAGATGTTGGAACTGGCAGAAGAGTTTGAAAGTTAACATTTGAAGAATGATTTTTAAAATAGCTTTTGTCACAAACAGGAAAAAGTCATCTGTTATACTCCCACATATTTGCTGTATGGAAGAAACCATTTGTTTTCTATTTGTTGTTCAGGGCTGAACTGCCAAACAATAATTCTTCTTTCACAGGGCAATCCAAAGTGGGCTTGAAGGACAGCAAAGTGACACTCAGGACCTTGCATTTTATCCAAAGCTTGCAGCCCTAATGGTTTAAACCAGGGTTCTTCAATCTTGGCAAGTTTAAGATGTGTGGGTTTCACCTTGCAGAATTTCCCCAACCATGCTGGCCGGGGAAATCTGGAAGTTGAAATCCACACATCTTAAATTTGCCAAGTTTGAAAAACACTGGTTTAAACTTTGGTCTCCAACTGAGAGATTTTGGTGAGGCTTGGAAAGGAATGAAAAAGATACAGTTAGTGAGTCAGCTGACAGCTTATGTCATAAACCAGAACTTAGCCCAGGTGGCAAGAAATCTCAGAAGAAGCATTTCAAATCATTCAAAGAGACTTCACCTTAAATAACTCACTGTAAACAAGGCTAGAAAATTCCTACTACAGCTTCTAAGGTTCTGATTTACCCTAAGTGAACATTAAAAATCCCATACTTGAAATCTGTGTACAGGTAGTCCTCACTTAGCAACCACTTGTTCAGTGACCATTCAAAGTTATGACAGCGCTGAAAAAGAGATTTATGAACGGTCCTCGAAGTTGCAGCTGTCAGAGTCCCTGTGGTTACATGATTGAGATTTGGGCACTTGGCAACCACATTGCACATTTATGATGGTTGCAGGATCCCATGGTAACGTGATCAATATTTGGAACCTTCACAGCCAGCTTATAAGTGGATGACTCACTTCACAAGCGCAGCTGGAACTGACATGGTAAGTCAGCATGGACATGTGGTGTGGACACCTCCTGCAGAGGTACCTGGTGCCTACAACCACTCCCTTGGCACTTGCCATGGCCCCTCTTTTCTGTTTTACATTTAAAGAAGTTTATTTTCCCATCAAGTCTACTGAATCGGCTTTGTACATGGTAACCGCTGCAAGAATTCTTTATGTTTCTCACTGGAAATTAGAAACAATTCCTTCCACAGGAAACTGGTATGGGAGTATGCTTCAGTGTCAAAATTCACATATCTGAAAAATAAATCTGATACAGAATTTAACACAAAGCAGAAACCATTTTGGGATTTTAATCTTATAAATGGATTTGTACCACATCCAAAATATTGGTTTTCTTTAACATAAGATTGTAATTTTAGTATGATTTGGTAAATTGGTACAAGCACTTGTACAAAATTTTAAATTGATATAAGGTACTCCAATACGCAGATTTATATTAATCTTTGAAAAAATTTAGCTAATTTTATAGTGCTTATAATTCTTTTCATCTTTTTGTTTTGTTTCATTTTGATTTTTTTATTCTTGTTGGAGGTCAGTTGAAGGTCAACATAAGGATACCCCTGTTTGTAACATCAGAAAGATGTTTGTATTAGCAAGATATTAAAGAATAAAAAACAAATCTAGATAAAACAAATCTGGATAATTTTTTAAAAAAAGAATAAAGATAACTACATAGACATACTGTTTCAATATAGCTGTTTTGCCAGCCAAAAATATTGCCTTGAAGTATTAGAAATCCCATGTCTGTCCTTTGGAGTTTTGCAATGGAGATACACCACCCTTTATTCTCAGAAAGAGAAAATTGATCAGACCCAGCAGCACTTGCACATGTGAACTAACTTCTTGGTGTCTGGATCATAAACATTGGGTGGGCTCCTTCTTGCCACTTCTCTAGCTATTTCTTTTTCTCCTTTTCATTATATATTATTGTTCTGATTTCTGATTTCTTACCATGTACTTGATTATTATTTTTTTTAAATCAGAATGATAAAAATATTTATAAGGCAATCTTACAATGTCTTATGCCTAAAATAATTGCCATTGAAAATTTTAAAAACAGGGTGTTTTGTTTTCACTGTGGCATCGCTAAGATTCTGTAGCCTCTGATGGAACAATATAGAGTGAATTTGTGATCATGACAAATAGCCTAAATTGCCAGGAAGTTTAAGGCACCATATGCATTGACATGGAAAAAAGGAACCAATCATCCAACATGCACACACATCAGAAACAGGCATACAACTATTTGTTTACTCTTCTATGTAGTTGCAGAGAAATGGCTAAAAAAACAGATATTGATGTGATGTCCAGCAGGCACTTCTGAACAGATGAGCATCATATTAAATCCACTGAGCATTTTCAAAATTACCCCAGAATAAATGCAATAGCTGCTTAGTTGAAGTGTTTTACTAGCTTCACTGCTTAGCTTCACTTAACACTTTCACTGCTTAGCTGAAGTGGTTTACTAGCCAGAGTGCCAAATAGAAGCCCAGAGGCGATTCTAAGGTGGCTTCATAATAGCTTGACCATTTTGTCAGAGGGACAGATGCTAGAAGGGCCTGCTTTCAGAAGATAGCATCTGGTTCTCTCTCATTTCTCGTTAAAAAACTACAGCTGATGTTGATGAAATTATATGAGCATCATTAACTAACTCCTGCTTCATATAAAATATCCTGAATCTGAAGTCCCTGTTAAATGTCCCTTAGCAAATTCAAGTTCCCTGCTTTCAACAGTTTTTGTTAGAACCACGGAGGTCACTCAGTCCAAGCTTGTGCTCAGTGCAGGAATCCAAATTAAAACATTTGAGAGATGACTGTGTAGCCTCCACTAGAACACATCCAATGAAGGGCAGCCTTTAGTACCTCTCTGCATTCCACTGTTAAACTGCTGTCAGTATTAGGGAGGTTTTTCTTACATACAGTCTGAATCTGCCTTTCTGTGACATAAATCCACTCGTTCTATACTCTGGAATGAGAGGACGCAAGTCTTGTCCTGCCATCATGTTCTCCCTCAGTTATATGTTCTTAACGCTACACATACTCAGCTCCTTCATCCTCATCTACCTTCACAGCTTATCTTCAAGATCTTTGAACCTTTTTTCTGAATGTCTTCCATTTTTTTCTGAATTCTTCTTAAAACGTGCCCAGAATTGGACACAATAGTCCAATTCAGAATAGCACGAAACAATTACTTCCCATGAATCACAATTACTTTATGTGGGGTCTTCATACTCTTACTGCCTCTGTATAGTTCCCCACCCTTTTTCTTTCTTTGTCTTTTTTATTTATTTTTTTTAACTTAGAAACTTATAAATTCTCAATAACACTACCTAAATTTGGGACATTGTACCATTCAGTCTCAACAGTAGTAATAAGATATAGATGATTTCAAAAGGACCTGAAGGGGGAATTTGAAGAAAAGAAAGTCATAGTAAATGAATAAAAGTCCACTTATGTAATACATTTCATCCTCGGTCTACAATTTTATTTGATCCAGTTTGCCTTTCCCATGCTGTTGGATCAGACTACAATGCTTTTCTGTGGTATCGATTATAAATCACCTCCAACTTATTTTGATTACTTTTATATTCTACCAATTGTGACCAAAGTATAGGAAGACACAAAATACTAAGATCTTTTTCTGAAAATTGCTTATATTATTTTCAACAAGGGATATATGAGGTACGTAACCACCAGAAGGAAAGAATTAAACTATGCATATTTACCTCCAACAGAAAATGCTGCGTGTTGTAACCTGCTGAACATATATCTGCATCTCCTCAATTAGAAGTTTCAGAGTGACAGTGATCCTGATCCTAAAGACTAAGAGTAGAAACAGGAAAAAAAAAGACATCTAGCAGGAAACAACCGACATTTATCCTCCACCAGAAGTCGATAAAGATCTATCTTCTAGCCATCTGCAATATTTCCCCTACTTGCAGGGCAGTAAAGCACACTTTTCCTTTCCTTTCCTTTTCTTCAATCAACAACAGAGTTTATTTTTTTTTTTAAAAGAATTTTTAAACATTTAATATTTCATAAACATGTGATATGCTTAGACAGTTTATAATTTGCCCCCTTTTTCTTTTGTTATATTTTTATCAGTTTATTTTTACCTGTATCTATTTTTTTTCCCTTGCATTTTTGTGTACTCTTTTTTAAAACCTGTAATAACATAAAATAAAAAGCACGCCTTTTGTTTTTGATTTAACAATACAAGTGAGTGTATATGAACATTACAATATCATAGAGGAAAGGTCATGGGGAAAGGTCATGGGCATTTGCTAATACTGTCTTCCCAATTAATTTTTATCTAGCATCTCTTCAGGTGGAAGGAAAAAAAGAAGACAACTAATAGCAAGGTGGATGGACTTGATTACAGCTGTGGTGGGTGCATCATTGGAAGACCTGAAGGACTAGGTTGGGGACAGATTGTTGTGGAGAAAATCTATCTATGCAGTTGCTAAGATATGACATGGACTTGATGGCACATAACCAATCAATCAGTCAATTAATTAATCAGTCAATCTTTTCAGAAACAGTACTTACTGAATTTGGAAGCATTTCTTAGTTCTGCTTCCAGGATTGAGTTTATTCTAGTTAATGCTTAACTGCTGAGAAGCCATTTATTCTCTGGTTTTTGTTTATCCTTTTGAGGGGAGGAGGGGAGGAAATTGATAGCATCCATTTCAAGCAATGGCCACGTTTATAGTTCTTTTAAGTTTTTAAATTAAGACAGACTGTTCAAAACTGCCTTGGCTTGAACACAGCATCTCTCTTCAGTGTCTTCTTACACCATTTTCAGGGCAGACAATAAGATTCCATTAAAGCTTTCACTTAAATAGGGCATTAAAGTGATAATATATAATGCCAACAGAGAATCTATAAAAGGCAGAGTTTGTCACTGAATATATAGGGCATACAGAAGAAAAACAAATACCACAGCCATTCTGTGCCTATATATTGCACTCAACAAATTCTTAGGAATAGATTCAGACTTTCTTAGGGCAACCATCATGAGAAATACTTCAAGTTAACAACATCTCAAGCCTTTATATCAGTGTCCACACACTTAATATTTGGCCTACCATTGACTCCAGTCCAGGTCTGGGCATCATCTCTTGAAAAGGTCAGCACTTACCTGGGCAACTGCCTGGGTTAATGCTTGTTCTATGCTTCTTTTTATTACTGGTTGTTTTTTACAACTGAGCAGCTCAAAAAAATATTCTAGGAGCTTGTGGGAAATTCTAATGGTGGCTAGGCACCAGTCCTTAGAAGGTTGTTGTTTCTGATTTTGCCTGCCATTCAGGTCAATCTTTTGATGAGTTTTAGGACTCACTGGGTTTGTCCATTTCCAGAATGAACTGTAGTAAACTGCTGGTAGCAAGTTCTCAGGGTACTGAATCACTGAATTTCCCATGGCAGTTTTTCAGATAGCAGCTTCAGCTGGGTACCATTTCTGGAGTATAACTAATCCACAAGTTTTATTGAAATGTACACAGAGATTGTTGAATTAGAAAACAAGGAAAAGCAAAAAGGCATCATTCCCACAATTCTTATCCACATGAAAAAATGGTCTTCAGTTATGCTGCTTTTTAGCTCTCAGTTGGTTCAAGCCTGAATTCCTGCAAAATCAAGACCCTGTTTTTGTTTTAAGCATAACTCTCATCCCAAATAGTTATCCAAACTTAGTGAGAAATTAGCAGTTGGGGCTGTCAAGCTATCTTCAAACTTCGGATCTCTATATTTGCCTGGGCAGAAAAATATTAAAAAGGCTTCCTAAGTCATTTAAAAGAGCCTCATGTGTCACAGAGTGGTAGGTGGCGGTATTGCAACTGAAAGTCTCCCCACAACCCGAGTTCGATCCCAGCGGAAGCTGGATTCTTGGGTAGCTAGCTCAGGCCAACTCAGCGCTCCATCCTCTGGAGGTCGGTAAAATGAGTACCCAGCTTGCTGGGGAAGGTGACGACTGGGGAAGGCAATGGCAAACCACCCTGCTATGGTCTGCCAAGAAAACGCCATGAAAGTGGCGTCCCCCAAAGGGTCAGACATGACTCGGTGCTTGCACAGAGCACCTTTCACCTCACCAAGTCATTTAAACTTTGCTTGAGCACTGGTCTTCTTTAATTATAGTATGTTTCTATATCATGATACCTGTGTTAGACTTTAAGGTGTCAGAAGACTTTGGGGGGGGGGGGTGTTCTGTATCTTTAGTTGTCTGTCCTGCCTTCTTGTCTCTTCTTCAGTCCTGCATCTATCTATCTATCTATCTATCTATCTATCTATCTATCTATCTATCTATATTTCAAATTTCTGTCACTGCCCATCTCCCCCAAAGGGAAAATCTGTTTTCATCTATGCTCAGTCTAGACTTCATTTCATTTAACAAATCAAGAACTTTTTTCTCAATTGTGATACAAATAGAACAACAGTATCCTGAAAAACATTTATTTATTTTACTATGTTTATGTCCATTCTTCCCACTAAATATATTCCACTTAACAATATGCCCTGCTAGGAAGGCTTCTGATCATAAGAAAATATGGAGTTCCATAAGAAGCTGCTTGTTCTGAGATGCTGACAAGATGAATTGCCATCTACTAGGGAAATATCTTCATACTCATCCCATCAGGTCTGGAGACTCCATCCAACAGAACTCCAACCTCATCCAAGAGAGAGCTAGCATTAAACAAGGCAGGTCATAAAATTGCAGGTATGTTGAATCAAGAGCAGATCTCATTAAAGAACCTCTTCATGAGTTGAAACAATGCACAGTTTTCTCCAATGTTCTTCTGATGAGCTTCAGTTTCAGGTTTTAAAGACTAAAGATACAGGATACTAATTGCTGAAGCAATGTTTCTAGCTGACAAATTCAAAAACCTTGCTGCTTGATAGCCTTACAGATTCTGTTGTAGGCACTTTCCTTGAACCTTACCCCTGGAAATTGACTCTTCCCAAGGAGAGTTGTAAATTGACTGGCTGGGCCCCAAGGGTAAGAAAGCTTAACCGATAGGCCCCACCTGTCTCTGATACCCAAGGTTCCTTAACTGTCACATTTCATTTCCTGAAATACTTATTCCACACCATGTAACTTGTGCCCTGCCCCCTTTTTTTCCCATAAGACACACAAAAAGGGATGGGCCTTCTATCATGTGGGCACAGCTGCCGTCTTCACTTTTTGAAACCCCTGTGGATACTCTTGTGTCATTGCCCAAATACAGTTTAGGGTGTCCACATCTTCTTGAGGGACTTCTTTTTTAGGCATGGGAGTTCTAAAGGATATCAGAGATTTCTGCTTTATTGTTTTTTCTGTGACTAAATGTTGGAGACAGAAATGGAGAACCTCATGATAACTAACCCCCACCCCCACCCCCAAATGCTAAAAGAATCCCCATAAGGCTTCAAAGTATTCATGTAACCATGTGCTGGTTCCTCCCTCCCTTGCTTTCTCTATTCTTTCCAGCCACTTCTCTGCCACAGCTGTGATTAACAATACAGAGGTGCAGTAAATGCTAACTCTTTGTTGCCATCTCATGTCATCTGGATTTTTGTAGTCCTACCCTGAGCAACCAGGTTTGTTGAAGGCATGAGGCAAGGAATGAGTGACAAGGGAGACTCCTGTGGGCTTTGGAGAGGCTGCCTCCCCTGCCTTCATGATAGTTCCCTTACTACAGCCACATAAGCCTCCAGCTCCTGCCCCCTGAGCATTGAGCAATCAGAAGCAGCCAATTAGAATTGCAATTAGCTGAAGAAGGATGGTTCACAAGCATTTAAGGCACAAAAGATCCCAATATGAAACTGTTGTCATCTTTGGGATTCGTTCTATGAACCAAGCCAGTAAACCATAGTTAAACTATGGCTTAGTGTGATATGAAAGTAAAGTTTTAGGAATGAAAGTAAAGTGTTTTCTTTTGTGGCCAAATAAAAATGGCAGTCATTCCAAAACAAAATTTAATAAGATGAATGTAATGTATTTCTTATTATTTCCGTTTATTAAATTACAAGGTGGCACCACACAATTTGGCATCTATTGATTTATTTTACTAGTATACAACCCAAAATTAATCCACAGCATTGCTATTATAAAGGGTTCCATATTTCATTTTATTTTTCTAATCTCTGCCTGTCAAGGGACCCATATGTTTCAACTAACCTCAGAGAAAAATGGATTTTATATTTTGAAAAATAAGGATTTGGCTTATTATATGTTTGTCCCTACAATCCCCAAGGCAACCTGGCAGAGCTTAATCTATTTAACTCTCCCTTTCCATCAATAGTCAGCTTTTCTTTTTCTTTATTTTTAAAGTTTTTTTCCCCTCCACAAATGTTCCATATTTGAAAGGAGGAATAAGGCAACAAACAGCATGTGTCAAAAGTTGAATTTTTGCTGAAAAATTCAAGTTCGTACTGCAAAGCTAAATACTTACATTGTTACACAGGGTGACTGTCATGAGTAAGCAGGGGGCTCCCATCCAGACTGTTAAGCGCATGCGTAGCACTGAGGAATTCGGTAGCCATTCAAAGAGACACAGATCGGGTCCGCCTTAGCCTTTGGGGTTTATATGTCTGGGTTTTTCCCACGCTTCTTCAGTTTGTTAGGATTTCTGTTATGTAGCAGTAAATAAACACTAGAGACCTGTTCCTTGTCTCAGTGTGGTTCCTGGCTGTTAGGACATCAATCCTAACAAACTCCTACTCCCATCAAAAGAGGGAGGAACAAGAATTTAAAGGAGAGACATTTGGAAATGTCTTCAGAAAACCAAGAAATTCGGCTCGCCATCCAACAATTGGCAGGAGCCCTGCAACAACACCAACAACAGGTAGATCTACAGGTCAACACAATACAAGCTGCCATGCTACAGCAGTTACAACAACCAGTTCCGATTAACCCACAACCAGTGCCAGCAGCAGCAGCAGCAGCTCCGCCAGTAGTCTTGAGATCCCAGGGCAGTCTACCAGAGAAGTTTGGAGGAGAAGCAGGACAGTTGAGAACCTTTCTCACACAGTGCACTATGTTTTTCAACAGCAGACCGGCAGAGTTTCCCACAGACAGAACCAGAGTCACCTTCATCCTAAGTCTGCTAAAGGGACCAGCAGCCAAATGGGCTATTCCCATGGTGGAGAACAACGACCTGATTCTCAACGACTACCAGAACTTTTTGGCAGGGTTCCGAGCACACTTTGATGACCTGATCAGAGAGGTCACTGCCAGCCGGGAAATTCGGAAGCTCAAGCAAGGCAACAAGAGAGTGGGAATCTACATTGCTGATTTCAAGCTGTTAGCAGGAGATCTGGACTGGAATGAGAGTGCCTTGAAAGACCAATTCAAACAGGGGCTGGATGAAGAAATTAAGAATGAATTAGTGCGCCAGGGAACACCAGCTACCCTAGAAGCCTTATATCAGTTGTCTGTGGTCATAGATGCCAGGCTAGAAGAGCTCAGACAGATGCAGCCAGGGAGAGGCAGGGCCCTCAGAGCGTTTCCAGGATTTCCAGCTGTCTCCATAGCATCCACTCACTCAGGACCAGAGGAGCCGATGCAGATCGGGGCGAGCAGGAGGCTTATTTCCGAGGCTGAGAGGCAGAGAAGGAGAGAGAGAGCCCTCTGTTTCTACTGCGGAGCCCAGGGGCACATGGTGAGAGCTTGCCTGGCGAGAGGCCAAGCAGCCTTAGTAAGACCCCCAGGGCAGGCAGCTGAAACAAGACCCATCCCCGCCTCTGTTTCCAATCAGGGAAACTCCGTCGGTCTCCCTCCACAGAGCTCAGCAGGGAGACCATCAATCAATTAAGGAGGGCTCATTCCGAGGATTCCAGGCAATCCTTTTACTACTTACCAGTAATAATGCACGTCAACCCAGAGCACCAGGTCAAGCTAGAGGCCATCGTGGATTCTGGAGCTTCAACCAATTTTATTGATGTGCAGACCATACAAGACTGCAACATCCTGATCATAGAATTGCCATGTCCCATAGAAGTGGAGACCATTGACGGCCAGCCCCTCAAGGCAGGGCCATTAGAAGGCTCACAGAACCGGTGCAACTGACAATGGAAGATCACACTGAGTGGATCCAGCTTTATGTTACTGCATCGTTTAATGTGCCTGTAATCCTAGGCACGCCTTGGCTGAGAATCCACAACCCATTGCTGAACTGGACTACGGGAGCAATCTCCTTCCCAGCTAAGGAATGCCAGCACCACAAGATTCAAGCCTCTCTCCGCTCTCCAGCAACCAACGCAGTCACGGAAGCAGGGGGGTTCCAGTTACCAGCCAAGTATGCAGATTTTGCAGACGTTTTCAGCGAACAAGAGGCCACAGCACTACCCCCCCATAGGGACTGTGATTGCACCATTGAGTTGATACCAGGAGCCAGGATTCCAGCAAGGAAACAATATCCCATGTCTCCCAAGGAACTAGCCACCTTAAAGGATTACTTGGACTCTAATCTCCAAAAGGGGTTCATCCGACCATCTACTTCCCCAGTGTCTGCTCCTACCTTCTTCGTACCAAAGAAGCCTGACCTGTTGGCACCTGCAACCCAGGAGACACCCATGAGAGTGGTCCATGATTTCAGTTCCCTCAATAAAATCACAAAAAAAGAAACTTATCCTCTGCCCTTAATCTCCGACCTCCTAGATCGCTTACAGAAAGCACGCATTTTTACCAGGTTGGATCTCAGGAGCGCGTACAATCTCATCCAGGTGAAAGAGGGGCACGAATACCTGACTGCCTTCGACACCAGGTTTGGCAAATTTGAGTACCTTGTTATGCCCTTTGGCTTGTCTAATGCAGGAGCCATATTTTCCAGATTTATGAATCAAGTTTTTGCTGATTTATTAGATAAGTATCTGGTCATTTATCTAGATGACATATTAATTTTCTCTGAGGATGCTACAACTCATGTAACCCATGTACGTAATGTCTTACAAAGACTGAGAGAGAACAAGCTGTTCACCAAGCTAGAGAAGTGTGCCTTTGATTTAACTGAATTACACTTCCTGGGCTATAAAGTATCAACATAAGGCATATCCATGGATCCTTCAAAGGTCCAGGCAATTCTCTCTTGGCCACCTCCCCGAAATGTTAAAGTACAAAGATATCTAGGATTTTGCAATTTCTACAGGCGGTTCATAAAAAACTTTAGGGACAGGGCTAGAACCCTCACACAGCTTTTGAAGAAAGGATCAAAATTCATTTGGGGGGAGAGAGAGCAAGCAGCCTTCCAAGAATTTAAGCAACGCTTTGCATCCCAGCTGCTGTTAAGACACCCTGATCCCACGAAGCAATTCATAATGCATTCAGATGCTTCCGATATTGCCATTGGGGCAATGTTATTGCAATATACAAACAAAACCGAGAATACATTGCTGCCTTGTGCATTTTTTTCACGCCTGCTCTTACCAGCAGAGAGAAACTATGATGTTTTCAACAAGGAGTTGCTGGCAATTAAAGCAGCATTCCAAGAGTGGAGGCACTGGCTAGAAGGTGCAGCCTTTCCTGTGAAAGTTTGCATTGATCACAAGAATTTACAGCTTCTACAAAATACCAGATCCCTCACCCCACGCCAAATCAGATGGAGCCGGTTTTTCTCCCGTTTCAATTTTGTTATTTCTTATGTGCCCGGGGCGCAAAACTGCTTGGCAGACGCCCTGTCTCGATCCTTTCAGGCAAACCCCGCCACGCACCAGGAGGTACAGACTACTATATTACAACCTCACAACTCTGATCAGTCTATGAGGGGGAACCAAACAGAGATTTTAGCAGCAGGCAGACAAGCAGAGGACCTATGTACAAGAGTCAGAAATCAGCAGCAACAGGACCTGTATGCCAGGGCCAGGATGGATGACCTCCAGAGGGGCCCGCAAGACACTGCCCCCCCATTTAATGTGGAAGCAGGAATCCTCTGGCATAGTGGATTATACATTCCCCCCTCATTGAGGGAAGAAGTACTGAGACTTTGCCATGACCATCAAACGGCAGGCCACAGAGGTGTTTTCAAAACTCTCCATAGAGCTCCGAGAGACTACTGGTTGCCTAAGATGACTGCAGACATAAAGGGCTACGTGGCTTCTTGTCACACCTGCAGATGAGCCAAGCCTCTCCCAGGGAAGCCCACAGGACTCTTGCAACCCCTACCCACCCCCAGTAGGCCTTGGGATACAATCTCCATGGATTTCATCACTGATTTACCCCCGGTCCAGGGGCTGACATCCATACTAGTGGTGGTGGACCTTTTCACAAAAATGGTGCATTTTATTCCTTGCAAGGGCCTCCCATCTGCCCCAGCCACGGCGCAGTTGTTCATGGACCATGTTTTTAGGTATAGAGGCATGGTGAATCACTTGGTGAGTGACAGAGGCCCACAGTTCACTTCCAGGTTCTGGAGGGCCCTTTTCCAGTCATTAGGGGTCCAGATCCACCTGTCCTCAGTGCATCATCCTGCTAGTAACGGGCAAGCCGAGAAAATTAACCAATGGTTACAGCAGTATCTCAGGTGTTACACCACTTACCAGCAAGACAATTGGCCAGCCCTGCTACCCATGGCAGAATTTACATATAATAATTCTGTGCAATCCTCGACCAAGATGTCCCCTTTCCAGGCACTCTACGGGGTTAACCCTTGGGTGTTGCCCACCTCCTCCCAGCAGAGAACAGTTCCAGCCGCAGCTGTTTTTCTTAAAGAGCAACAAGCCGCACAGGAGTTGTTAAAGGAGCAGCTGAACAGGGCAAAGAGTGCTTACAAGAGAGCTGCAGATGCTCACAGACAAGAGGGGCCAGCAATTGCAGTAGGAGACAAAGTGTGGCTCTCTACCAAGTTTTTGAACTCTACCAGACCCTCCAAGAAATTGGACTCTGTGGGCCCTTTCACTGTGGCGCAGCAGATAAATCCAGTGGCTTATCGTTTACAGCTACCAGCATCCATGAAAGTCCATCCAGTGTTTCACAGAGCCTTGCTAGCCAAAGACCCTCCCCCAAGTGCCTTGCGATCGCAACTGCCCCTCCCCACCTCCAGTAATTGTGGAGGGGGAGGAGAAATACGAAGTTGAGGAAATTCTGGACTTTAGGAGGAGGGGAAGGGGCATCCAATATTTCATACACTGGAAAGGGTACCCTGAGGAAGAGCGCACGTGGGAGAATGCCAGAGATGTACATGCTCCAGCACTGGTTCATCGGTTCCATCAGCTTTTCCCTCACAAACCCAAGCCTCGCACTCTACCAGAGATTCCTCATTTGGCTGAGCAGGCAGAGGAATCCCAAGCAGAGGAGTTCATAAGTTTGCACCTTCCACCCCCGCATGAAGCCTTGACTCCAGTTACAGAGGGGGGGGGCCTGCAGCCCTCCACCTCAGGTGTGCATTTCCCAGGGGGGAGGGGGGATGACTCTTCTAATTATCTAGCTATTTTCCAGCAGCAGCCACCTGGGCCAGAAGCATTATCAGACCTGGAGAGCAGCACTGATTCGTCCTTGGAGGAGTTTTCCTTTGAAGACTTTCCATCGTTGCCCAGTTCCCATGGGAGCTTAGAAGCAGACATCGAATCTTATCAAGACTCTGGAAGGGAGGGGGCTGAAATGGAATGTGAATCTGGAGGGGAGGGTGATGTCATGAGTAAGGATGGCGAGCCGGGGGCTCCCATCCAGGCTGTAAAGCGCATGCGTAGCACTGAGGAATTAGGTAGCCATTCCAAGAGACACAGATCAGGCCTGCCTTAACCTTTGGGGTTTATACGTCTGGGCTTTTCCCACGCTTCTTCAGTTTGTTAGGATTTCTGTTATGTAGCAGTAAATAAACACTAGAGACCTGTTCCTTGTCTCAGCGTGGTTCCTGGCTGTTAGGACAGTGACAAATTCATTTCGATGGATTCTTTCTCAGGCAGCGATTGTGGCCTTGAGATTGATTGATTGATTGATTTATATTTCAAATTTCTGTCACTGCCCATCTCCTCCAAGGGGGAACTCTGGGCGGTTTACAACACAACAACAAACTAAAACTAAAGATGGATCATACATGCAGCAAGGGACCAATGGTTAATGTTCCAGGACAAAGATCCCAATCTGAAACAGGTCTCCCATGCTAACTTTTAAATGAGAAATTTATGACTGTGTATCTGCAAATATATTTTCATCCTTATAACCTTGAACCACTAAAATGTATTTGGTGGATTGAGGGTAGCCTTATAGTGTTTATTTAAGATTTTTTTTTTGACTCAGCAATTGGTTACTCAATAAATGGGATCAAATAAATGCTATGCATATTTACATATCTGGGCTCATCTTTATGACCCAGAAACAAAGCATCAGTCCATGGAATATCACATAGTTTTACTGTGGGGGGAAAAATAAAACAAACAAACAAAAAACCCAACTCATGGTTTCAGGTTTTTGGAATGCAGATGGTGTTCACGTAGATTTCCTTGAACCAGTCACCACTATCAACTGACAGCCATGCATTGCAACAGTCAGAACTCTGAAACAATGATTAAGCAGAATTTGGAAGCTCAAAAAAGAAGTTTTGCTGTAAACATGATGATCCTAGGCCTCACACTTCATGACCCACCCTAGAGGTAATTGTAACATTGGATCTCACCATCTTACCCCATCTGCCATACTGACCAGACTTGGAGCCATGCAACTTCCAGCTTTTCCTAAAATTGAAGGAATACCTTTGAAGGAATCTGTTTAATTCAAATGAAGAGGTGGAATGGACTGTCAGGCCCTGGTTGAAGAGGCAAAGTGTGCAGTTTTTTCATGACAACTTTAAGATGTTTGTCCATCATCAATAGAGGTATGGAGCAAATGGTAGTGATTATGTGGAAAAGTAAATACAGGTTACAAAAGAGCTCATGTCAAGGATTATTTTCCGGTGTCCCTTATTAATTTTTTTTGATTTAAACTAAACGTGGAAGCATTATTTTTATTCAACATAATAAATGTAACACACAAGAAAAGAGTGGTTAGAAAATTGGGGGTGGGGGAGAAGCAGATTTGGTTCTTAAAATTCTATCGCTGTTTTTTTTTAGAGGATGAACCTGAATAGACACAGCACAAAAAAAATACAGGGACGCTCAAGGCAAGCTATTTGGCGTTGCTGTCTCAGCTCTCTCACTTGAAAAAAAAGAATGGATTCAGAAATGACAATTCAAAGAGAAAGGAAAAGTGTAATCATGCAGTTTAATGAAGTGACTAGGAAAAAATGCTCAAAGTCTTATAATTATTCCCTTCTACCCATTTTAGATGAATGTTAACACCATTTTATTTTGACAGGTGTTAGACATTTTTTGTAAGGGAGAAAAATTGTCCAAGAGTGGATAAGTATTTTTAATGAATGCAGAAATTAATTGATGAATAAATGCATTTGCAGTCTGGCCTGGTGGTATTTCTGCTGGAGTTTGCTGTGCATAAGGAACACAGAAGTACATGTATGTTGGATCTGAGACAAACGAGGTTGCATTGGTGCCTGGAACAATTTTTTATTTATTTATTTTCTATCCCACCTTTATTATTTTTATAAATAACTCAAGGTGGTGAACATATCTAATACTCCTTCCTCCTCTTTTCCCCACAACAACAACCCTGTGAGATGAGTTGGGCTGAGAGAGAGGGATTGGCCCAGGGTCACCCAGCCAGCTTTCATGCCTAAGGCAGGACTAGAACTCACAGCCTCCTGGTTCCTAGCCCGTTGCCTTAACCACTAGACCAAACTCTCTATTATAAGAAAAATGTTGCTTCTAAGAAAAGAGATATCAGATTAAACTAAGAAAGAGAAACTAGCTGATTCAAGAAACAAGATGATCAGAACATTTCCAGTTGATCAGTCTTTTTGTCACTCCAGTATATATAATAATATGCGTTCAGAGGAGATATACTGTAGATCCTCGGGGCAGAACACATAGTAAAAAAAAAATGCAGGCTTTTGAGGTTTGTGTTTTTTGTTAAAAAGAGCAGAATAATGTATTTTTCAATATAATGTTTATGTTAAAGAATAGAGCTGGTCTTAGATTACAGGAGGGAAAACCTTCAATAAGCAGATGTAGACATTTCAAAAAAACCACAAAGCCCTATGTTGGCTCATCTTGCCCAATAGGATCCCTGCAGGGGATACGGAGCTCCCTTTTTGGAACCACAAATGTGCAAAAGGAGGTGTGGGGAGATTTATTTAACACGGACAAACCATTTTTCTTGTCTCCACCTCTCCCCTGCCCTGATCTCAGTCTTCAGCAGCCTGTGATGCCATGCACATTCTCTTTCACATCCTAAGACATGTTTAAAAAGGAAATTTGCATTTTTCTATTTAGCAATGTAAATTAATCTAATGTTGAAGAGAAGCTGTGTCTTGAATACAAAAGAGAAAATTAATTCTGTGCAGTTTGTGCTGTGCTGAAGAGCTGGGGTGGGGGGAGGAATGTAGAAAAGGTGCAAGAAAGACAGCTTAAGGAGGACTTCCTAACATGCAACATTTTCACCCACATATTGGTTGATTCCTCCTCCCCTTTTACTTCATCTAGGCCAGTGTTTCTCAGGCTTGGCAATGTTAAGATGTCTGGATTTCAACTCCCAGAATTGGGAGCATGCTGGCTGGGGAATTCTGGGAGTTGAAGTCCAGACATCTTAACGTTGCCAAGCTTGAGAAACACTGCTCTAGGTTGTGATCTCAGCACATGCAAAGACATTGTCTTCTAAAGCCAAAAGAAAACCATGTACTTGCAGAGCTTGGCTACTGGGCAGCTGGACAATGCAAAAAAGGAAAAGTTTTAGAGCCCACAGTAGTGTTTAATAGCCATTGTTCGATCTGCACAATATAGAAAAAGAAGTAAAGCTGAAGAGACAGTGGTACGTTGATTGAACCAATTGCTAAATAGAACAACTTATCTCTTCTGTAGAATAGCCCATTCGAAAACCTTCCCATTGATTTCACTAGCTTATTATACATTTGACTATGTTTTGTATATTTAAACTACAGTTTGTTATATAAACCACAAATCTCCATCTGTTCATTTCAGTAAGCCATAAACGATTATTTACAAATCAGTGGATGAATTCACAGACTATCTACTAAGCCAAAGAAAACCACATTAGGGCCTACCAAGATCTGTGAACCTAGTCTAAATTTCAGTTCAACCCATTCATTTTCTTTTGGTATTGCAGTTGCATTTGATTATATTTTTTTAAGCATGTGTATGAATGTACACACATCTAGCCCAAGGCTCTGCTGTTATCATTTCACTGTCAGCCTCTGTGAGCTCACTGTCTCATGTTCCTTCCACCTTCATCATTGCAGTATGATATGCTGCCAGATACTTATACAGCAATGGAACTCTGCTAACTACATGTTTTGTTACTAATCAATGTGGTTTGTTATTGACAAAGCATTTAGAAATAAACATCAATGAATTCTAGTAACACCTTCGGAAGTACAGTCAAAAATCATGCAGAACTTAGTGAGAAATTTGAGCCATCCTTTGACATTCAGAAGAAGGCATTTCTTTTCTTTTCCACATAATTTTAAAAATGAGTTTGATAATAGCGACATAAATAGCATAAACTCTGAGACTTAGCCACCAAGCCAATGTTTAAAATGATCAAGTGCATAATATTCAGAGAGCATACGTTAGTATAATAAAAATACAAATCCCAGCAGCCAAAAGAACTACTGCAGTTCTAATGTTCTCTTATTCCCCTTTCTGAACTCCAAATAGGTAATGAGAGGAAGAAGGGGAAAGGCACATTAATATTTAATTAGTTTTGATCCTGAGAAGTACTTAATCTTGTGCTAATGAACATAACTGGAGCCAATTACAATCTCTCTGGAACCATGCACAACAGTACTTCTGACGCAGCTCTATAAATCTTTTGCTTGTATTTGTCATGGACCACAGTGTGCTAGTGTTTTCTGAAGAGATACAGTCAATCTTTTGGATAATCCATGGGAATTATACCCCCCAAAAGAGGGGTACTATTACTCTGAATTAAAGGCTGATTTCCTTATATACTCATATTTAACATCCCTGTGTGCTCCTCACTATAGTCTATCTGATTTGTGTTGATAATGATTATGTTGGTAATGATTAAATACTATGTTCTTGATGCCATATACATTCAAGTCTGTATTGTCAGTCTGGGGTCAGGCAGTGCCTACACTGAATGAATGAATGAAGCTCAACAACTTTGCAAATCATTTCATTTATAGATCAGTGCAGGCAGAGCACAAAAAAGTACAAGGAGATTGTAAGTATACCCTGGTAATGAAAAGTTTCTGTTCATTGTAAGGCTTGGAAGCACAATCAAATGTGTTTATAGCCATCCTTAGCCTTATCTTTAGGTGTTTGAATGTTGCATGAGGAGCCAGGGTCATGATGGCATTAGTGATCAGGGGATCCTAAATACCCCTGTCCTTGTGATTTTTCTTGCCCTTACAGGTGTATGTGAAATGCCTTCATAGGATTCCTTCTATCTGTCCCAGATTTTACACTGATGTGGCATAACCTTTTTATAGAGATTTTATTTTATTTTATTTTTTATTTTACTTTACTTTTTAAAAGATTTGTATGGCCACCCATCTTAAAACACTACTTTGGCAGCTATCTGAGCTTCACGTTTATTTACTTACTTTTTTGTATACTTATATATTGCTGCAGTCAATAGATTCTGAGTGGCATACAACTCCCCCAAATCTGTAATTTGGGTAAAAATAAATCATAATAGATCAAAAATTAAACCCAAGATCATGCATTATAAAACTACAATATATACTCTGGGAGTCTAACATTCCAAAACACAGTTAAAATAGTTACTTATCTAGAGGGATAGTGAGAGTATCCCTGCCCTTGAGGTTTGGTGAAATAGTCTTACAGATTTTCTGAAGGACAGAATGAAGAAGGTCTTCCAAATGTATAAGGGGATACTATCCCAGAGGGTGGCAGCAACTGAAAAGGCATGTTTCTGTGCCCTCTGTGGATAGCAATCTTTGACTAAAGGACACAAGTAAACAGACCACCTTCTAGATCATACTGAGCAGGCAGAAGTTATCAGGAAAAAGTAGTCCTGCAGATAGCCAAGCCCAAAACCATAAAAGGTTTTAAAGGTGACAACCAGCACCTTGAATTACATTCAGCCGGTGATCAACTATTTCACAGCTTAATACAAAAAGTGTCAGAAAAACCTCTATTGCTTCTTCACGACATTCAAACTGATAATTTACAACAAACAAGGTAAAGAAAGCAGGCTCCTCATGCAGTGTTTGCAAGTGTTTGTGTCCTGGGAAGAAGGGTCAGGCTAAATCTTCTCTACTATGGGTCACTTGACTGGAAGGCAGGAGGAAATGGCCTTAGAAGGGAAGAGTCACCAGCTGTACAAGCTGTTGTTCATTGCTTCTCCCATAGGCATGCATTGGGGAAATATCCATCTAGGTCTCTGTATGATGAATATCTTTTATGCTGATAGAATATAATGATCTGTATATTATTACTCTTTGGAGCGGGAATGGTAGAATAAAGATTTTTAAGGAACAAACAAATCTATGCTATTGATTTTTTTTTTTTGTTCTTACTAGATGATTTGCACATTGAAGTTAATACATCAGCAAGTATCAACAGCTTTGCTAAACTCATTAGGCAAGTATGCATTTGTGAGCACATATAACAGACTTTATTTTGTTTCATAAACAGGTTGTCTAGTCACATAATCAATATAAATAATATAAAAATAAATGTGCTGAATATTATTGTTCCATCGGAATCATGGCTAAATTCAGGAGTGCACTCTTACATTGTTTAATGAAAGGAAAGGTTGAAGAATAACATTTGAGTGAACTGAACGAAAAAAAATGGGAAAAATACAAATTAAGTTCAAATACTCATCTTCAGTGTACAAAGTAAAAGATCAATAGTAAACACTATTTCAGTGAGACATACTTGTCTTGAGCAAGATGTGTATGTAGCACTTATACGTACCGGAAGCTATAAGCACACATGTGCATAGCACATGCAATGTCAGTGGAAATTTTCAATTCTCACTGTGCAACTAAAGCCACTTCAGATGGTACAGACTTAGCCAAGTACACAGTATGGAGGTGCTGTCCATCCTGCCTCAACTCCAGCACATCCATATGGGCAGGGGAGGGCATCTTAGACATGCAGCATGTACACCTACACAAAATTACACTCAGATATTGAATTTTTCTCCAAGGTCTATTCGGTTTTGGTCTATACACATAAATGTTATACAGGTAGTCCTTGCTTAACTATGGTAATTGGGACTGGCAACTCCACTGTTAAGTGACACAGTCATAAAGCACAACATCATATGACTGCTCCAACTTCGCTGGTCTGAGATGGGCAGGTATATAAATTGAATAAATAAATAAATAAATAAAACTTACAACAGCAGTTGGAGCACTTCCAGTTGCCATCATTAAGCAAATCCTGCATGGTTGCAGCATCCCACAGTCCTGTGATCACAATTTGCAACCCCCTGCCACCTTCCCCATTGATTTTCCTTGTTGGAAGCTGGCAGTGAAGGTCGCAAATGGCAATCACGTGATTGCGAGATTCTGCAACATTGTAATTGTGAGCCATTTGCCAAGCACCCAAATAAAAATCCGCAGGGACACTACAATGGCCACAACTACGAGGAACTATCGTAAGTCCCCTTTTTCAGCACCGTCATAACTTTGAACGGTTTCTAAACAAGTGGTCACTGAATGAGGACTACCTGTGCATGCAGCTCACTATTTGGATCTATTATTCCTGCATGACAAAGGTGACAATTGGGCTTATCAATCCCATATGAATTGGTCTTGTTGCATTCTTTTTCTTCCAATGAAATAGTCAGCAAAGGTCTTGTGGACAGGGCAATATTGTGCATGTCCAAGTGTTGGTTTATGTTCTGGCTTAACTAGAAGAATTGGGAGAGATCTGAAATCAAGGTTCCTGACTCTCCTTTGTGCAAAAAACAAAACAAAACCCAGCCTTGGGATCAGATCTAATTAACCAATTCATTAGACCTAATTAATTTAATTAGGCATATAGTAGAAAAAAAGGGAGTGCATTCATAAAATTTCCCCAATATAACTGTTTTGTCAGTAAAAAAAGGGGGGGGGGGAATCAGAAGAATTTGAAATGGAACAAAGTACATCCTCCAAATTGATTTGCGATTTACAACTGCTGTTTTAAATGAAGATTAAATTATATTAAGATTAAATTAAGTTATATTTTTAAAATATATGTAGTGGCAGAAGTTTATGCAATAAATTAAACATTTTCAAATCAAAAATAGGACTGTATTGTTAATTTGAGAAGAGAATTTATAACTTACAGAGATTTACCACAATCCACTGAAAAGCCAAAGAATGTGCTCATTGACTTCAGTGCTGTAAGATGAAGTTCTGAATGCAATTTGATCTTTAAATGATTTTATCTTTAGCTTGATGAGGTCAATAGTGTTTTGACAGAAGAAAGATTAAATTAAATAATGTTTGAACAATCAGAATTCCTTTTCTGATTCTACACCCTGAAGTTCTTTTTTCTCCATTAAATGTTCTTATCATGAAAGGATTGTGTTACTGTTGAAAATGTCTTCTGCATGTGGATATGTAGATCCGACATGCCAAAGGCTGTATGTGACTTTCATAGTGTTACCAAATTTATGAAAGAATTTTCATTAACTTCAACATTATTTGACATATTCAAAATTATATGGCTAAATTCTAGTTGCATCTTAAGTGCGATGATGCCTAACGTTTTGCACTTCATAATTCTCAATCAGAATTATAGAAAACAAAGCAATAAATTTGAAATAATTATAACTTCTTTGAGGAAAAGAACCTGCTATGAACAGAACATATAACTGGTGACTTTTTTGTACGTGGCACAAAGAGAAAGAGGGGGGAAATCCATTGAGAATAGGTGGTAAAAGTTAAAGTTATGTTCGATATTATTTTTAGTCAAAGTATTCTGTCTCATTTATTTATATAATAATATTTATAGTGCACCCCAAACCTGATAGGCTCTACAGTCAAACAACAGCATAAATCAAAAAGTACACAATAAAAAGTAAAAACAATATATTTGAAATCCTTATGATGGCCACCTACTTTCAGCAAGGGCTGAAGGCACATTGAAATATTATTATTTTTACCTGCTTGTGGAATCCAAGATGGATAGGGGCTGCATAGACCTCCAGAAGAATGTGTTCTCTTGGAGTGGAGATTACCACTGGAGTGTGGAGGCTGTCACTGAGAACTGCTATCTGGTCCAAACCCCATCTCAAGGAGGTGGGACCCTCAATAGTCTCTCTCTAAATGACCAGAACAGATGGGCAGATTCAATTCTGGCAAGGTGTTGCCTGATCTATTTTGATGTCCCTCTACAGAAGATCTTAACAGATTTTGAAACCTTCTGGTAACCAATGGAGCAACTTTAAAATATTCTACACTGGCAAGGTTGCCCCACCAGCAATCTAGCTGCCACATTTTGTAATAGCTGCAGCTTCCAGGTTGTTTCAAGAGTCAATCCGAATGACCAAGGTCTGTAGCAGCAGTCAAATTGGATGGAGATCAGAATGTGAGTTACCAACATCATGGCATTCTAATCCAAAATTAGTTAATAATGGGAGCATAATTGGAGCATCAGAAGCAGCTTGGCAAAGGCTTCTTCAGCTATGTCTTCCATCTCAGGAGCCTTGGGTCCTGCATGACTCCCCCTACTCCACCAGCACAATCCAGCATAATCCTGTCCAGAGCAACTACTGAGACTGAGCCCAGTTTTTACTGACAAACATCAACTTCTTAGTAGGATTTAATCTAAGTTTGTTTTCCCCCATTCAGATCTTCACAGCCTCCAGAATATCTAGAGTATCACCAACTCAGCCTGAGGTTGCAGCATATAATTGGTTGTCATCAACATATTGATGGTCCCTGAACCAATGGATAACCAATGGATCTGTTTTTATGTATATTTTAATGGTAATTTTTAGACGGTTATGTTTTTAGTGTTATTTTATTGTAAACCGCCCAGAGTCCCCCATTGGGGGAGATGGGTGGTGATATAAATTTAATAAATAATGAATAATAATAAAATAACCTCTCCAAACGGTTTCACACAGATGCTGAATAAATGGTGAAAGTTTCATGGCCTGTGGGACCCTACATTGGAGTGCCCATGGACCTGAGAACTTCCCCCCCTCAGCCTCATCACCACTGACTGGAACCTGCACTTAAGTAGAAGCAAAATTACCAAAACACAGTGCACCCAACTCACAACACTTGCAGGATATCATGATCAATGGCATCAAATGCTGCCAAGAGGTCTCATAGGATCAAAAGGAGCACACTCTCCCCTCTATCTAGGTCCTGACAAAGGTATGTCCCAGAGCAACCAATGCTGTTTATGTTCCATAACTAGGCCTGAATCTCAGTTGGAAAGGAACCAGATAATTTGTTTCCTCTGCAATCCTCTGCAGCTGGTTTGCCACCACTTCTCAATAATCATCTCTAAAGAAGAGAGATTGGAGACTGGCAAAACTTAATCAAGCATGGCCAGATCCAGGGGGTGCTTTTTCAGGACAGACTATACCACCTCCTATTTTAAGGCAGGTGGCATTGTGCCCTCCCCCAGACAAGTGTTGATTATCTCTTAGATTCAAACGCTCAAACCTGGCTAGTCATCCAAGGAGCCAAGAAGCGCATAGGTCAAGCCCACTGGTAGCAACTACTGAGCATGTCATTTATATTCACTTTATCATCCTTTGTTACATGCAAAGCAACATTTCCTAGAAGTTCAAAATAATGAATACTGTCATAGAAGAATATTTCTATAAGAGATCACCCCTTTTCCCACAATATATTTAACTTGGTCAGTGGAAGGTTGGTGGAAATACCAAAAAAGAATCAAGTAAATCAGTCATCTAACTCCATGGACATACAATTAATCCCAAACAGATCCAGTCTTGCATAGAGTTAAACCATTTCCACCATTTAGCCAGACTGTCAATTGACCATTTTGCATAACAAGTTCTCCAGATAAAAGAACACAAAAGAAATGGGAGCTAAAAAATCAAGCCTTTCCACTACACAGCTTAGTGCAAAGACCTGGGAAGACTGTACTTTCCAGTGTTGGTTGACTTATTTAGTTGGCTGACTAAATAAAAAAGATGTTTACCTGGCCACTGGAGAACAGGCTATGATGTCATGAAAGCTTACTATGATGTCATGGAGGCTATGATGTCATGAAGGTTCACTGAGAAAGTGTGTCCTGACAGTCAGGAATCACGCTGAGACGAGGAGTAGGTCTCTAGTGTTTATTACTGCTACACAAGACAGAATCCTAACAAACTGAAGAAGCGTGGGAAAAACCCAGACAGATAAACCCCAAAAGTCAAGGCGGGTCTGATCTGTGTCTCTTTGAATGGCTGCTTAATTCCTCAGTACTACGCATGAGTTTTCCCCCCTGGATAGAGGCCCCCTCCTGCTCGCCATCAGTACTCATGACAAAGTGGGTGGGGACTCTGCATTCTTCAAATGGTGATTTTTCATCCAGTTAGTAAGATTGTGTGCTACAAAAACCATTACTATAAAGACTTGGGTGGGTTAGGCATATGGTAGGAACATGGTCAAAAATTACTCATTTTTTGTTTAAAGAAATGCTCCTCATCCTCCAATGCACAATATGCTGATAGTTCTAATTTGAGATGTGCTTTCATATTGGAAAAAAAACTTTTAAAAGAACAAAGTAGTAGTTAAGGGACATAATGTATGATCTCATATTATTTCAATTACTTAGATCCTTTTCTCTGAATTTCTTTTATTAAAAGTGGACTTTGTAGCATCATTTTAGCATCCCTGAGGCTTCTGATTTCTCAGAAATTTCAGGGAGAAAAAGCTACTTTGAGCCAAGAGATGCAGGTCGTATTTCACTTTGAGAAACTGAATAATTATGGTCTTCCTTTCTGCAGAATCTTCCAGAATTTTAATTAGCTTTAGTTCACAGACAATCTGAAATGTATGGTGGTTTCACAGTTGCCAACTGGCTAAGATAACGAGTTATAATTAACTGTGGTATTTGCAACTGTCACTCTACAGAGAGAATTATAAGGAAAATCACAACATATTCCAGTGAGGTTATTGTTTAACACTCCCCACTTTCCCATATCTGTCTTTTACAGGGTCAGTTGGAAGCTGTCATTAAAGCACATAGTTACAGTTTCTTTTTATGTCTTTATCTGAGCATTTATCACCTGCAGCTCATTAGTGATAAAGAAATTCTGCATTACCCCTCCTGGTAAGGTTTATATTTAGGCTCTGAAATGATCACTATTTCCTTCAGATTTGGAAGGTTAGTAATTATATTAATTCCAAGCTTACCTACCAAACAGACTAGATCTCCTTGTTTATCCAAGGATCTCACTGGAAAGTCAAATATGATCCAATTCCTCCAGAGGTATCCATAGTCCATAGGGAAGAGGGGGAGGAGGGGGAGAAAGTGAAAATGGCAGCATATGTTCAAAGCCAATCTCCATTTTTATGTGTCTCATGTACAATGCTCATAAATATATGGTAGAGCTTCATGCATTTATGGACACCATCTTGACCTTTTCTATACACCCCCATAGATGTCTCTGAATATGTCTTTAAACTTCCTTATTTATTCTGCAGCAAACACACTTACAGTTCCATCCATAAGGTCAATTTATACTGCAAAAAGGAGGGACAAGGAGTAACCAAGCATACACATTTGGTTTTCTTGTGACTAGTATTTTCTTCCTGAACTTCTTCCCACACCACGCATTTAGATTAAGGTTAAATAACCTGCAGCCCCAAGATCACATACGGTTCTCCAAATCCCAGGGCACAGCAAAATTGCTTCCAAATTGCATTTTTAAATGTGACAGAAGGGGAAATTATGAAGTATGTGGATGCGGTCGTATGAACTGAACTTAATTAAACTGGAATTATATTTAAATGTGCCTAATTAAATCAAATTCAGTATTTATCTTGGCTCACTTACTTTTTAAACTCCTGTACCTTTCTTATTCTCATGATAGTAATCATTCACTGAAACATTCATCCCAACAGGAAAAGAGTAGACATATTTTATATAAGTTGAATAGGCCTTCATAGTATGTGACTTCAGCATATCTGTCGAATACATTTCATAACAGGTTGCTTTTTAAAAACTATTTATTTCATATTACATATTTTCTTACAATTTCTGATTATTTCACATTTACAAATTATATATTGGGTGTATGTATATATATATATATATATATATATATATATATATATATATACACACACACACACACACACACACATACATACATACATACATGCATTCAGTAGACATGACTAAATCAAATCTTCAGTTGGTTACTTCAAGACAGAAGAAAGTTAGATTGGTCACTATAAAGCCGGGTGCTGAAAAATTCCGGTCAAAGATATCTAGCTCTTAAGAGATGGCATGCCAAACTATGCCTTTTTGTTTTATTTGATTTCTTTCATTCTTTAAAGTGTCATTTTATAAATTCCAACTATGCTTATTTGTCTCAACTACGCTTATTTGTTGCAGTAAGGATTTTTTCCAGGTAAGTTTGTGGATTATTGTGCTGTTATAGGAGAAAATATGGTGCTGGTTATGCCATATAAAATAAGGCAAAGCATTCCCTACTCTAGTTACCTTCCCAAGGACTTGAGGGACAATAAACCTGGTAAGCTCAGCCTTAAAATACTTAAAAGGCCAAGGAATGTTGATAAAGCTGGGAGAAATACTAGGAAGTCTGCACAGGCTCTGGGATGCAAGGCCAGTATAAGATAAACCCATAAAAGTAAGTCTCTAGAAAGGAGCTCCATTCATAAGAAGAGCCAGCCACTGTTCTTATAGTTCCACCCTATTACCCTATAGTTCCACCACACATTTGACTTACCTAAACATAGGATATGCTGCTATATACAATCAATTGCTGTATCAAGTACCTTGCTCTATCAATCATATGGACTGTATAGTCTAATTTGCTTAACTATAGGGAGGAGTTGCATCCCTACCCATTTTTAGGTTTGGTCTTGCTGCCTCCAGCACCGTAATAAACAACTTGAGCTTCAGTGGAAAGCTGTGTCTCATCTCCATTATTAAGGAACTCTGTGGAGAAATTTATCCTGTAATGTTCAGCTAAGTAAATGTTGTTGGAACCTTTTGTGTGTTCATCCAGCAGTAAGTCCAACTGAATTCTATGGAACATACTCTCAGATCAGTTATTTTTATTTAATAAACTCTGCTGCATAAATTACACAGTTCTTTGATTGCCATTTAAAAAAAAATCTCTGTTACATAGCAATACAAGTTTTTAATATTGGAGAAGCAAAATATTAATTATTGAACATTTTAGGGAATATTAACTTTCTTAGAACAATTATTTACTTTAGGAACTTTTGCTTTATCTCTTTCTACTCAAAGTTGCTTCCTATACAACAAACAACTGATAATGAATTCTAAACATTGAACCCAAATATGCAATTTCAGATAAGCAGCGGGGACAACATTCAAATTACCCTATATGCCAATGAATTGAAAAATATTACATCATACTCAAGATTACTTCCCTTTTCTGTCTTCTTTCCAACTCGCACCCAAGCCTACATTCCCACCCAATTCTATCACTCTGCACTGTAACTCTCTCCTTTACTTTCCCTCTATGTTATTCTTCATCTTTTTCTCTCTTTCCAAATGCCCTCTCACTCATCTTTTCCTTTTTCTGCCATCTCCGGCCTCATCCATTCCACTCACTCCATTTCTATCATCCAATTGACTGCCAACTCTATCACTGCCAATCTGACTACAGCTAGCTTTCTGCTCCGACCCCATTGCTCAGTGTTACTTTCCTGGCTGTGCGATTACAATCATGACCTTTTCTGCCTTCTGGCTCTGGCCTTTGTAACTAGTGCTAGGCTGCCTACCAAATCTAGCCAGGCCCCTCTAGCCCCCTTCTCTCCCTGTCACAGCTATCTCCACTAACTGGCATCTGGTTGTTTCTTATCTGGTAGCCTGCAGTCTTTCTGCCTCTCTTCTTTCCTCGTACCTATGCTCATTTGCCCAGCTCCAATCCATCTGCTTCCCTTTCTCCTAGCACCCTGAGTAGAGCTCCAGGACTTCCAGCTGTTAAAACAAGGGAAATGTTTCTGGTTGTTCCATTCTGAGCTCCCCTTCTTCCTCTTAGACTGACCCACAACAAAGTATACACAGCCTTCTCCATGCTTCCCAGTGCACACATATGCAGCAACACACACAGATGCAACATGAGGGGAAAGGAGAAACACTCACATATACAACATGTTGCTTTCTTACAGAGAAGAAAATATAGATACCTCCTATGGCCACTGCTGATAAAGAGGCTGGAAAAAAAATTCAGAAGCCATGTTCTGCATACTTTCCCTACTTTTTTCTTTTTTGGATAGAAGCAAAGTCTCCTTCAAGACAAGTTTAACTCTTGTTGTTGAGATTTCTATGAGTTTTCTTGGCAGCAGTGTGGAAGCGGTTTGCCATTGCCTTCTGTTGTTTGTGCGGGCAGTGATGGTTTTGACTTGGCAGTCTAGTAATGAGCTCTGGGGATCTGCTACTGGTCTCCTGTCCAAACATTCACTAGGTCTGATCCTACTTAACTATCTAGTTGTAAGATGTCATAAATGCTGATATTGGGGCTTTTAAATCTATGTTTCCTGATTCAAACTGTCAGGAAACTGCCCTCTAATTTTCAGCAATTGCAATCAGAAGAGATGCCAAGGACTGCATTAAAAAAAAAAAAATGTCTTGGGAGATGCATGTGGCTGTAGGGCTTCAGGTTTCCCAAATGGGTAAATCTAATAAATAAATCTAAGACATTTTGAAATTTTTAATTTCAATGGAGAGGAATGTTATATATAGGTCTACAATCCAATGCTCACATAATCTAAGCCCTATCAATTTCAGTGGGACTTGATTCTAAGTGTGAACAAGACCACCAAACTTCATATCACTTGGGTTTAAAGATCCTTAATTTTAGTTTGTGCTTCATTTTCTGACTTTTTCAAGTTTGTAAAACTATCTCTCTTCTTACAGCATGTTATACACACTGGTTTTCAATTAGAAGCTCTATAATTTTCATTTTCTTTGGCATAAAGAAAGCTGGTCTAATGGTCTGAAAAAGGAAGACAAACAGCCTAGGATTCCTTTTGTTTCCAATTAACCTTTAATCCATTAAACCTCTTTACCAGCTGTGAGGCTGCCAACTTAAATTTATATTCCATGGACATCAATTGCTTTCTTAGATAGAAGTCAGATAATTGAAAATTGCATGGACTGGAATTATTTGGTCTATTTGCCAATGATACAAACATCTTGAGGGGAAACGGGGAAATTTTCTTATCCAGAGAACACCCTGAACCTATTCTGCAGATGCCGAGTCCTCCATTTCAGTAGTTACTACAATACTTCAAATTCCGTTCTGTACTGTTTGCTCTTAAATGAAACCAAACATTCCTACACACAAGAAGATAATGTGTGTAGCACATAGCAAAGGCAAGAAGTGTTCAAAGATAGGACACTTCTGAATAAGGCTTCAGAGCCAGTTCAAAAGCAACTAATTATTTGGGTTCTCACAAAATCAGCACTGTTAGAGAGCTGAGTGGATGTAGTTTTAGTTCAGTTCAGATGCTGTGAAACAAGGGTGAGTTGGTTTTGAAGCTGTGACTCCATTCCCCATTGCAGAGAACACTTTTTTCACCTTTTCTCCTGGCTGTTGAATTTTTAATCCTATAAAGGAAACACCAACTTGATGGCTTTGCAGCTTCATCCAGGAGACAAAACAAAACAAAACAAACAGGGATGAAATTGACAAGTGTTCCCCCTTCCCCAGTTTTCAACTGTCTCTTCAGCAAAGGTCTTCCAATGTGCAAAAAGCCAAGGTACTGGGTCCCTCCTCACCCCATCATCATACAGAGTTTGTCTGGAGTGGAAAAAGGAAATTCTTGCTTCCAGAGCTGTCATTTTCCATCCTTATTCTCAGCATATCTTGTTAGCAGAAGTGAAAACAATCACAGGTAGCATTCCAAGTGCTTCTAAGATTTGGGAAATGAAAACATTGGCAGTAAAAAAAAATGTTCTTCTTAGGCACTGCCTCCCTTTCTTTAGAACAGCATTCTTCTGAGAGTAAGTTAGTTCCCCTCTTTTGCTTTTCTGGAGAGCTTTGAACCCACTTACTAAGATTACAATGTTTTGGATATTCCTGTGGGTGCTATTACTTTGTTGTGTTTTGGTTTATGACGGATTCTATTTTAAAGTTGTATTTTTGTTGTTACTGTCAACAACTGCTTTGAGCTTTGTTGGATTGAGTTACCCATAAACTGCAGTGAATAAATAATCTTTGAAAACAATCAGATTCTTAAAATGTGATATCTCACAAACTGAATGTTTCATAATTGCTGGTTATGTCACATCCATTCTGTCTTCTTTCAGATATTCATTGCTAAAACTGCTAAACATACTCTGGGCAATTATACACCACAGCCTAAACTGTTGGTCCCCCATGCTGCTTTCAGCTATTTCTGAATTGCAGTGGGTTTGTATTGGGGCCCATAGGCTGGGTCTCAGTCCAGACTATGGCCATCACAGGGCCTGCTGGGTTGTTCCCCTGCTTCTTGCCCATCCATATAGGGAAGGCAAGAGTTTCTGACTGACTTCTGTCCAGGGGCTTGCCTTTTCCTTCTAAGGATCATTCCGTCATCACCAGTCCCCATGCCTTTCCTTTGCTTTCACAGAAGTGTGCACGTGTGGATATGTTCAACCTGGGCAGAACCTAAAAGGATGCCCACTGGGAGATGTTAGGGTTGAATGGAGCATCCTTCTACGGATGAGGACAATTCATTCAGGTAATGGTCCAACTGCAAAATTTATACATACACACACAAATAAATAAATAAAATAAAATGTGGAGAACATAGCATCTACGCAGTCCAGGACAAAATGGCTGCACAAGGCAATGACCAATCCTTGGATGGGAGGAGGTATAACAGATGCTACAGCCAGTCAGAACTGAGCCTGCCCCTAAACTGGAATGAGATGCTGGAAACCACCCACTCTGAAGAAAACTGGAAAACAGCAGTCCTGAATGGAAGTTGGAAAATAAGAATGCAGGGTGCATTTGCAATGGGCTGGGAGTAGGAGAAGGACAAGGTCATTTGTTTCTGCACTTGGGAAGGAATGGGTGACCTGTACTGGCAGTGGGCCCAGCAGACAGTGAGGAGGTGCCCTCTAATTAGCATCTTCTTCTATGACTATCCCTAAAAAATCAACCACAACTAAACATTTAACGTTTTGTCAGCACTCATAAATGTCTGCATCAAGTAATTTTACAACTCTCAGACTGTTCTAATGTCTATAGAACTCTTCATTTGAAAAACTGGTTTATACATTACTCAAAGGAATGAACGGAGGTATTTAAAAATAAAAGAAGGAAGTTTACCTACACACATTAGCAACAAGCTCCTGGCTCAGCAGTATACTTCGTCACCATATAAAAATCTCTATGTCCATTATAATAGTACCATGTGCATCTCTTGGCATCAAAAGAACAATAAATTTCTTTTTACTCACTGGGTCAAATCAAGAGCAGCCATATATCTCACTATTTCTTCCATCATCTTGCTTTCTAAGAAGCATTGTGCAGAGTAGCCAAAGCAATCCATTATTACCTATCATTGTAGCAAATTCAGGGTGTGGTGAATATTGAAGAATGGAATCAAAACAGGATTGCTGAGGAAATAGAAACTGTCTATTTGGAGGGAGCTCTGCACATTGTAAAACCTTTTAAAAACCTTTCTGAACCAGCTGATTGATAAATGAATTTAAGTAGCCATGAGTATCATTTGGGAAAAAAATTGAAAGGATAGAAAAAATGGGTAGAAAGAAAGGAAATGGAATGTCCTGCTTAGAGATTACAAAACAGATGCCTTCCAAAGGTAGTCTAGCCTATAACTAGGGTTACGCA
Organism: Candoia aspera; assembly: GCF_035149785.1. Classification (NCBI taxonomy): domain Eukaryota; kingdom Metazoa; phylum Chordata; class Lepidosauria; order Squamata; family Candoiidae; genus Candoia; species Candoia aspera. Next base: position 152,523,713 of record NC_086155.1, on the reverse strand, counting down.
GTGCTTTAAGTTCAGTTCTGAAAATGGAACTAAAGAGCACAAATTTAGTCCTTCCCTGCAACTTTTTAAAGCAGCTGTCACACAATCCCAGGAAAAGATGTGTCTGCTTTAACAAGTTGCAGACACATACTATGGTTGTATCTTTGTGCACTCTAAAGCATTTTAAAAAAAATCAAATCCAAAGTGCTACACATCCCTAAGATCTTTGCGGAGTATGTTGTCCCACTTGTCTAAGATACAGGGCTACTTTGTATATTAGATAGGGGTATAGCTAACTGGCAAAAACCTTAAACAGAAGGACTTCTATTACTAGGTGAGCCTACATTTCTGTCTGTTCAGCTTATGTTTTGTTGTGATGAAGGTATTGGGACAAAAATGGAAAGATTTGGCAATACCTACAATGGTTGCTGAAGGAATGGTTGGAGAAGATGACAGAACTTGTTGAAATGGCTAAATTGACTTGTTTGGTTAGAGAAAAGATAATGTCTATATTTGTTGGGGACTGGAAACCCCTTATGGACTTTTTGCATAAAAAAGAAAAAAAATGAGCTTGTGATTTATGGTTTTGATGATTAGGCAGGATAGATTATAGAAAGAAGAGAGTCACAATGTAACTTTAGAGAGGGAGCTTACAATGTACCTAACTGCTGTGAAGATCAAACACCACTTCTTTATGTCTTCCTTTGTATCTTCCTTTTTTTCTACTTTTCTTCTCCCTTTTCTCTTTTTGCACTTTTAGCTTTTTTGTTTTATTGCTCCCTTTCTTTCTTCTTTTTCATTCCATTTTAGTTTGCATTAGTTCCTACTATTGTTAAAACTTTCTATAAAATTATATTTAAAAAGATGGTGTAGGGGAAATTAAAATGTGCTATCAGAACTAAAATCATGACATCTCTTCTTGCATATTTTTTTTTCAGAGTAAACAGAAGTCTGCCAAAGGATGTTGATTTGTTTTCTACAGTCTTCTCTGTCTAATTGATCAAATGTTGTAGAGTGACAAGTAGCTTTATCATCAGGTAAGTGATGAGTTGGTAATTAACCATGTAACTGCTAGACCAAAATATTCTTAGTTGTAGCAATTAGCGCTAGTTCCCTCTGCTAGTTTTGCTTCAAGACACACATGAGTAAACAAATTAAAGGATGTTTTGTCACTTTTCCTTTTTTTAAAAAAGGGGTATTGCCTATGGAAAAGCAACCATGGGCAAGTTTCCCTGATCTCATTTTGGAATTAGCCTAAGATTTTATAGCTTTTCTCAGAAAAAGCTTCTGACCTTGTCTTTTTGGTTCCTGCCATTTTTTCTCTCCTCAGGGCAACAGGTTTCCTATTATAGTGGTATATTTCTTCTCTTCCTCCTGATTAATTGATAGCACATGGATTTGTATCCCAGCTGAATCTGCTCCCATGTCATAAGTTGCAATTGAAAGGGCCAAAGTGCCTGCAGCTGCCAAGCCAACAACAGCAGAAACTTTTAAGAAAGAAGTTTTGTTGTTTCTGACTTACTAATTAAGACGTATATCTTGTTTTGCAACATGATATGCAGGGCCCTTAAATGGAGGGGTGCTGGCTTTCAGTATTGTGTTTTTCCTTTCATGCTTTGTTTTGCATATTTGCAGCATATTCTTAAAGGAATCTGAAATAAGGGAAGTTTGCTGTTTAGAAAAAACATATGTAAACTCCCCCTCCCCCCTTGATGGTCATAATGTTTGTTCTGTTTGAAAAAAATGAGCTTGTGATTTCTGGTTTTGATGATTAGGCAGGATAGTTTAGATAAAGAAGAGAGTCAGGGTGTAACTTTAGAGAGAGAGCTTAAAATATAATTGTACCGAATTGCTGTGAAGAAGATCGGAAGCCACTTCTTTATATCTTCCTTTATAACTTTTTTCTTTTTCTCTTTTTGGTTTTTCTTCTAGAAACACATTTCTAAGTTTTAGAACAACAAAGAAATATCATTCTGTGTGGTCTCTCTTCTTATCTAGTGCTTAAGTGTTTCTTTGATGCTTAAGGAATGTTCCAATCTTAGTTATTCCTCTCTGAAATGCTCAGGAGAAGGCAGCCTTTGGCCCTTAAAGGCTGTGATGATTACAGCACTCAAGCACTCATTAATTATGACTCATAAGCTTCCGGTTAGAAATCTATTTTAATGGTGCGAAGCATTTCAGTACAGAAGGAAAAGTTGCGAATGAAATTTCCCGCGCATTTCTACAATTAAAAGCTCAGTAACTGCAAATTCCCCCCACTGCCCCCATAGGTATGCACTCCCTTCTTCCCATGCCAGCAGATGGTTGTAACAGCTCTTCGTAGATGACCTTGGTGTGAGGAGCTAGCCCAAACAAGATGATTCATGCGCCAACCATGCTCCCCCTCCCTGCTGGTTGACACATGTTGCAGCAAGATGGATGCAGGTATGATAAGATGTTCGTTCTGGGAACATTTGATCAGGGAGCATGACAAAGACTTTCCCACACTGCGGCCTTCAGTGGCTTGTCTCCTGTGCATAAACTGGCTAGAAATATGGTTGGCTTAAGAATCCCTTCCTGAGTTCAACATCCTCCTTTGCTATGATAGTTTGATGTTTGCCCAGACTGTGTTTACCATAGACCCTAATGATGGAACCTCCTGTTTCTTCATCCCTCTTGGACTAGTAAATAAAAACAGTAAAGTTTTACTGTTGTCTTATCTAGACTAGAAGTTGGACTAGAAGTTCGGATAAGCTGAAAGTCCAGATTTGCCCTAAGTCACTGTTTCATAACTCTCAGACCCCTCATCCAACTATGGCTGCTGAAAACAGACATTTCATTTCCATCATTTTGAATTGCACAACAGATGAAAACTGTAATGTAACTCCTAAAATAGGTATGCTGCAGTTAAAAAAACAAGGAGAACACTTTATGCTAATTCCAGAACATCAGTTCTGCCTACATGTATTTGATTTCCCCCATGTTAAATGTATTATTTGTTCTCCTTCATTCAGGCCAGTTGTATATACATGCTTACCTATAATTAACTGAATCATAGCTTACTTTTCTGGAACTTCATGATATACTGAACCATAACCTAAGTTTGCACAACATGGTACCCAAAGATATGGTTGGCTAATTTGTGATTCAGTATCTCATGCAAGTACAGCCAATGTAATGATCGAAAACCATGCATGCAGCACATGGACAGAAATGTTTCACATATCACACTAAATCAAAATGTGTTTTGGTTTTGGTTAAGCATGTTCTATAAATCTAGCTGTGTTGTTTTTTATAACTTAGTATGTTGTGTGAAGCCAGCCAATTGTGGGATATTCAATCATGATGATGAAACAAGCCATGGCTTAGAATAATGTGTGAAGCTGGTCTTAGTCTAACAGCACCTATTATATCTTAATGGGATTTTTTTAAAAATTCTGCCTTTACCATAAAGAAAGATGAAATGAGTTGTCCAGTATTAAAAAGAAAGAAAAGTTTAATCAAAGATTAGTTGTAAACATGCAAACTGCAATTAGGATTTGCCAGTGTAATAGATCTAGGGGCCTCCAGTGTAACTCATGGCTTGCCTGCTGGCCAGCAGATGATTCTTAAGTATTTTATGAGTATAACCGCTGTAGGATTCAGAAGCAGAAGAAACTATAAGTTACTTTGCTTCAAAGATGTAAGGAGGGTAAGAAACAGATTTAGTTTAACATCACCTACGGGCCAGGCCCTCTGCCCATAAACCTTAGAAGAACTGGAACCAATAAAGTAAAATTGGTAGGGAAAATATAGATAGATATATGAAGGGAGGCAGGGGGTATTTTTTTCACTGCTGCTACTGTACCACTTTATAGCCTTAATTTGTACTTCTATTCTCTGTGTTTGTTCAGGTCAATGACTGTCTCCTCCCTGCCACAGGTGTTATGGTATGCCTGAACAACAAACCATTCACATAAGTTTCATTATTTTCCAAGTATACATATTATAAATTTCTTTTCAAATACAAAAAGGTGAAGAACAAGATGGTCTTATTTGATAAAGGGAAGAATCTGTAACAAATGTTTTTTCCTCCCTCAGATTCTGCTACTTCTAAATTGCAATGACAACCCAAAAGTTCTTTGATGAATGAAAAGACTTATTGCAATGTATGTGGTATCAAAGGGGCTACAAGTTATTACATTCTGCACAAAACAAGCAGAAGGGAAATTACATCACTGGGTCTTGTGCAAGATGAGTATGCAGTAAACTTCTTCAGAAGCCCAAAGTTTCAGTTCAATCCACTTTAATAAATTATTGCTGAAGTACGATTTTCCATGCTGGCTCCCACACTACATCAGAAAAATATAAAAGGTATGACCAAGTGGATATTGTGGTAACCTATAATGAACAACTAAGTGTGTGACCCAGCTTGGTGTCTTCCCCAAAGGCAGGCCTGCATCTGGGAAAATGTAAGGCAAATCTAGTGCACTTAATAATGGAAATGGGGAATAAAACAACTAGAACAGGAGTTTGCTGCCATGTTTTTATGGCTGCCTTAGTACAATTTGGTAAAGAAAGAACAAACCACTTTGACTCATATTCCAAATGACCTAGAGGGACAACTTTTCCTCTTAATTCATGCTGAGAGTGCTACCTTTTCCGAGAACCCTAATTTAGTTTTCTTTCATATGGAAGTGGTGTTTGGATTTTTGCTTCTCTCTGTTTCCTCCTGCAACTAACAGAAGAAAACAAAAACTTAGAGAGTCTGGATCATAAATAACAGCAGCACAATAATGAGATATTTCACTTCAGGGCATTATGGCATGGTAACTATAGAAACAGAATGAATTCATCAGCACAGGTCTACAGCAGTTCTATATTGTATCAGTTCCATATAGCACCTTAAATTACTTGTTCCAGCTGAGTGCATAATTATATGTATATTTATCCTGGATGGCATATATAACAACAACAAAACCCACTCCATTATCAAAAACTATTTAAACTCTCATTAAGATTGTATTTTCAGATTTCATGGCATGCATCTCTCTTTCTTTCTTTACCATCTTGCTTAATAAATGTTTCTAAAAAAAACTCAAAAGTTTGCACTCTTGAGAACTTAAATCAGCCTAATAAAGATATTGGTTTAGTATATGGAATATATACACAATTCCTATTTCACTCTTTAGCTAAGAAGTCTCCCAGAACAGTTATTGTTTATTCGTTTAGTTGCTTCCAACTCTTCGTGATTTCATGAACCAGCCCACGCCAGAGCTTCCTGTCGGTCGTCAACACCCCCAGCTCCCCCAGGGACGAGTCCGTCGCCTCTAGAATATCATCCATCCACCTTGCCCTTGGTTGGCCCCTCTTCCTTTTGCCCTCCACTCTCCCTAGCATCAGCATCTTCTCCAGGGTGTCCTGTCTTCTCATTATGTGGCCAAAGTATTTCAGTTTTGCCTTTAATATTCCCTCAAGTGAGCAGTCTGGCTTTATTTCCTGGAAGATGGACTGGTTTGATCTTCTTACAGTCCAAGGCATTCTCAGAATTTTCCTCCAACACCACAGTTCAAAAGCATCGATCTTCCTTCTCTCAGCATTCTTTATGGTCCAGCTCTTGCAGCCATATGTTACTATGGGGAACACCATTGCTTTAACTATGCGGACCTTTGTTGTCAGTGTGATGTCTCTGCTCTTAACTATTTTATTGAGATTTGTCATTGCTCTTCTCCCAAGGATTAAGCGTCTTCTGATTTCCTGACTGCAGTCAGCATCTGCAGTAATCTTCGCACCTAGAAATACAAAGTCTTTCACTGCTTCTACATTTTCTCCCTCTATTTGCCAGTTATCAATCAAGCTGGTTGCCATACTCTTGGTTTTTTTGAGGTTTAACTGCAAGCCAGCTTTTGCACTTTCTTCTTTCACCTTCATCATAAGGCTCCTCAGTTCCTCTTCGCTTTCAGCCATCAAAGTGGTATCATCTGCATATCTGAGACTGTTAATGTTTCTTCCAGCGATTTTAACTCCAGCCTTGGATTCCTCAAGCCCAGCACGTCGCATGATGTGTTCTGCGTACAAGTTGAATAGGTAGGGTGAGAGTATACAGCCCTGCCATACTCCTTTCCCAATCTTAAACCAGTCCGTTGTTCCGTGGTCTGTTCTTACTGTTGCTACTTGGTCGTTATACAGATTCTTCAGGAGGTAGACAAGATGACTTGGTATCCCCATACCACTAAGAACTTGCCACACTTTGTTATGGTCCACACAGTCAAAGGCTTTAGAATAGTCAATAAAACAGAAATAGATGTTTTTTTGAAACTCCCTGGCTTTTTCCATTACCCAGCGGATATTGGCAATTTGGTCCCTAGTTCCTCTGCCTTTTCTAAACCCAGCTTGTACATCTGGCAATTCTCGCTCCATGAATTGCTGAAGTCTACCTTGCAGGATCTTGAGCATTACCTTACTGGCATGTGAAATGAGTGCCACTGTTCGATAGTTGGAACATTCTTTAGTGTTTCCCTTTTTTGGTATGGGGATATAAGTTGATTTTTTTCCAGTCTGATGGCCATTCTTGTGTTTTCCAAATTTGCTGGCATATAGCATGCATTACCTTGACAGCATCATCTTGCAAGATTTTGAACAGTTCAGCTGGGATGCCGTCGTCTCCTGCTGCCTTGTTATTGGCAATGCTTCTTAAGGCTCATTCAACCTCACTCTTCAGGATGTCTGGCTCTAGCTCACTGACCACACCGTCAAAGCTATCCTCGATTTTGTTATCCTTCCTATACAGGTCTTCTGTATATTCTTGCCACCTTTTCTTGATCTCTTCTTCTTCTGTTAGGTCCTTGCCATCTTTGTTTTTGATCATACCCAATTTGGCCTGGAATTTACCTCCAATGTTTCTAATTTTCTGGAAGAGGTCTCTTGTCCTTCCTATTCTATTGTCTTCTTCCACTTCTGCGCATTGCTTGTTTAAAAATAATTCCTTATCTCTTCTGGCTAATCTCTGGAATTTTGCATTGAATTGGGCATATCTCCCCCAATCACTGTTGCCTTTTGCTTTCCTTCTTTCTTGGGCTACTTCTAGTGTCTCAGCAGACAGCCATTTTGCCTTCTTGGTTTTCTCTTTCTTTGGGATGTATTTTGTTGCCGCCTCCTGAACAATGTTGCGGACTTCTGTCCATAGTTCTTCTGGGACCCTATCTACTAAGTCCAGTCCCTTAAATCTGTTCTTCGCCTCCACTGCATATTCCTTAGGAATATTAGTGAGCTCATATCTAGCTGATCTGTGGGTCTTCCCTAATCTCTTTAGTGTGATCCTAAATTGTGCAAGAAGAAGTTCGTGATTGGAACTACAGTCAGCTCCAGGTCTTGTTTTTACCGACTGTATAGATGTTCGCCACCTTTGGCTGCAAAGGATGTAGTCAATCTGATTTTGGGGTTGTCCATCTGGTGAAGTCCATGTATAAAGCCGTCTCTTAGGTTGTTGGAAGAGAGTGTTTGTTATGCAGAGTGAGTTGTCTTGGCAAAATTCTATCAGCCTATGTCCTGCTTTGTTTTTTTCTGCCAGGCCATGCTTACCTGTAATTCCAGGTGTCATTTGACTGCCGACCTTAGCATTCCAGTCTCCCGTGATGAAAATAACATCTCTTTTAGGTATGTATTCAGTTTTGCCTTTAATATCATTCCCTCAAGTGAGCAGTCTGGCTTTATGTCCTGGAGGATGGACTGGTTTGATCTTCTTACAGTCCAAGGCTGCAGATCCTCATAGAACTGCTCTACTTCAGCTTCTTCAGCATCTGTGGTTGGGGCGTATATTTGGATCACTGTGATCTTAGATGGCTTGCCCTGAATTCAAATTGAGATCATTCTATCATTTTTTGGATTGTATCCAAGCACTGCTTTAGCCACTTTACTATTAATTATGAAGGCTACTCCATTTCTTCTGTGGTCCTCTTGTCCACAGTAGTAGATCTGGTGGTCATTTGATGTGAAGTGGCCCATTCCAGTCCATTTCAGTTCACTGACACCCAAAATGTCTATCTTTAATCTTGACATCTCACCAATAACCACATCCAATTTGCCCTGGCTCATAGATCTTACATTCCAGGTTCCAATGGTGTGTTGATCCTTAGAACATCAGATTCGCCATTTACCACCAGCACCATCGGCCGTTAGCCGTCCTTTCAGCTTTGAGCTAGCTGCGTCATCATGTCTGGGTCTAGTTGAACTCATCCTCTGTTCCTCCCCAGTAGCATTTTGACCATCTTCCAACCTGGGGGTCTCATCTTCCAATGGTATACTGACATATCTCTGGTTGTACTGATCCATTTAGTTTTCACGGCAAGAATACTGGGGAGGGTTGCCATTACCTTCCCCAGGGACTGCATTTAGTCTGACCTCTCTGTCATGACCTTCCCATCTTGGGTGGCCCTTCACGGTTTAGCTCATGGCATCATTGAGGTGCTCCAGCACCACGACAAGGTAATGATCCTTTGCTGAAGCCCAGAACAGTTACAAGGATGATAATAATAAAGCGGGATGTGGCCTCAAGTTTATAATCTACGTGCCATGACATACAATCAAAAAGAGACAGGAAGATCCAGCTCAGCTACCTGTTCTTAAAGTTTTTAAAGTCACAATTATGTAAATTACTGTAGATGAATGAATAAAAAGTTCAGATAGCCTAAAAGAATAGTTGTATGAGATGATAGTTGGTCAAAGGCAACAAAGCTTCTGGAGTATTTCCTGTTCTCTTTATATGGTGAAAGGTGAAAGGTCCCCTGTCATCCCGAGTCATGTCTGACCCTTTGTGGGGATGCCACTTTCACGATGTTTTCTTGGCAGACCATAGCAGGATGGTTTGCCATTCCCTTCCCCAGTCGTCACCTTCCCCAGCAAGCTGGGTACTCATTTTACCGACCTCGGAAGGATGGAAGGCTGAGTCGACCTGAGCCAGCTACCTGAGAATCCAGCTTCCGCTGGGATCGAACTCGGGTCGTGGGGAGAGTTTCAGTTGTAATACTGTCAGCTACCACCCTGCATCACATGAGGCTTGCTTCTTTATATACCTTATTATAAAAGATAATTTGTAAGATTTCTGTGCTAAATCTTATCAATTTTAAGGTTTAATTAAATTAATTAATTTAATATGCCACCTTTCAAAACCCTCTTTTCCCAAAGTGGCTTACAACATAAACAGTAGTGTGCAGATGACTGTTGCTGTTAATGAGTTCAATATGCAGGCTACATGCTAATCTGGGGACTTTTTAATAAAGAGAAATGTATAAGACAATCTACTTTTAGTAAGGAAATACTTTTTCATGCATTGATTGTGATTCTTTTGTCTTAAGATAGAAAAAAGAATCCAGCTGAGGAATGTAATCACTCTTCAGTGGAGCATAGCACTCACTATAAATTATAATATGGCAGCATAAAATAGCCATATGCTGCATGATCCAGTGCATGTTTTCTCATGTTCAGTGCAAAGCTTTTTCACTTGTAACTGTTCATAAGACTATCGTCTTTCATTATCTGTAGTACAGAAAACGGAAGGAATGCCAAAGTACCTCTTTTGAATCATTTTTGAAGCAGGCAAAGCTTTATTATAAAATATTAGGGATTACTTCCCACGTACTTTTGTCCTACAAAAAAATAGCACTGCAGCTATGTTTGGTGATCTATGTTTGTACGTTATATAAATCAGAAATGTTTGTATATTTTCCAGGTCCCTTTATCCTTCAGTCACTTGGTTAACAGCCACTTAGTAGTAATCCCAATTCCTTAGAAACAGCAAATAAAGAATTACACATTATGAAGCATTTCTCCAGTGAAGCATGCATTAAGAAAGGGAGAACTTCCCGTGTCTCACCTTAGAATCAGCTTGCCATTCATTAGAGCTATACCAAACATTTATTTTTCATTTTTTCACATTCTCCTTTTCTTTTTTCAAAAGTGTAATAGACTTGTGCACTAAGGTACATAGTTCTATTACTGACCATGAAATCAGCTTTCCTTGCTTCTTGGAACATGGATATATCCTGGATACATGAAACAAACCATTTTGAGAAAAATTCCATTTATCCACAGTCCAGGCTAGACATACAGGGATTGAATGAATGCCAAGAATTTGCCAAGAAAAATCCATGTAACATAAATAGAAATAAATGTAGGCAGCAATTTATTCCTGAGAGCCAGTTTGCCTTAACCACTAGTTTGGTCTAGTGGTGCTGGGCTAGAAACCAGGAAACTGTGAGTTCTAGTTCCGCCTTAGGCATGAAAGCCAGCTGGGTGACTTTGGGACTGTCTCTCTCTCTCATCCCTAGGAAGAAGGCAATGGCAAACCACTTCTGAAATCTTGCCAAGAATATTTCAGGGACTAGTCCAGGCAGTTGCTGAGGTTCAAACATGATTGAACAGCCAAATATATATATATATATATATTTCTAGGAAGAATGAATTCATTGAAGACTGTAATGTTTTCCATAAGGATAAAACACAAAATGTCAGTGAGAAGCTACCAGTATTTCTTACTCTAGGTTATTAAACTGTCACACTGGAAATTCTAAAATTGTTTTAGAGTACAGTTCTAACAAATTAAAATAATTTAATAAATGTCTTTTATTGACTGGGTTTATTGCACAGTCCATGCAAAAAGCATTTGCAAACCACTCTGATGTTTTGATTTTTATTAGATTATGTCCAGCCCTTCGTATCAAAGAGAAAGATCAATTGAATGTTATTCTGTGGTTGTATTTTCATTGGTGATGTAATTCATGTCTGGCAATTTGCTTGAAAATGACTGCAGAAATAACTGCTCCTGTTGGGCCTTTACACCAAATAATCTATGTGTTGAGATGGAAGACTGCTGACTGAATTCTTTTGTCCTAAGTTTGGTGTCTCAAAATTCATGCATTAACAATAGAAAGAAAGCAAGAAGTTTTGTTTTCAAGTGTTCAGTTTTAGATTCACTCTGAAGTTTATTTCAGCTCCTCTACATATGAGACTTACACAATTTCCCATGTTCTTTTCTTTGCAATAAAGAATACATATCTTTTCAAATACTGCAATGGGAGACAGCATTCCACCTCCCCATCAAGCAATATGAAGTCGATCTACGGGCATTAACGTATAGATGGCACTCAACTTTTCTGTTCATATCTGACAATTCAGTAAAATTCCTTGACATGTCCAAATATGTGAAATTTTGCAAAATCTCCTCTTCTGTCATACATGTACTGAGTGCATATGAAAAAGAATTCTCCTCCCCCTCCTCCCCATCCCCTCCCCTTCTTCTTCCTCTTCCTCTTCCTCTTCCTAGCATTTTCCCACTATCGTGGGGTCTGCTTTTTGGATCCTGAAATGCCACTTTGCCTGATCGTCCGCATCCTCAGGGCACAGACCCTCAATTTGCATGTCCTTATTGATGGTGTCTTGCCATCTCTGTTTTGGTTACCCACGTGGTCGCCGGCCATTGATTTTAAGATGGTAAACTATTTTGGTGACAGTGGAAGTTTCTGCTGTAAGGACATGTCCATACCAACAAAGCCGGCTTTGCCTCATCTTCTCTGTACTTAATGACACGTGTAGTTGTTGTTGGATGGCATCATTTGTGATGTGATCGAGCAGGGAGATGCCCAATATCCAACGGAACATAAGCATTTCCATAACATGGAGGCAGCTCTCTATACCCTTTGCTGCTGCCCTACACTCGGTTCCATACAGTGCCACAGGGTGAACGATCGCCTTATAGATCTTAGATTTGAGACGGGTTGGTATTTGTTTGTCACAAAGCACACCAGTGAGTTCTTGCCAGAGCAACCAGGCTGCATTCACTCATGCTTGCACATCGCCGTTGTATGTATATTTATTTGCATATGTACTTACTTTGTGCAAAAGGGGTTGTAATTGATCCAGTATCCTCCACTGCATAGGAAAACTGTACAAAGATACATTAATGGCACACATATAGAGTCCCTTTTCATATGTATACCTATGGCTGGTACATATGTAAGTTGCATACATATTTAGCCACTGGGCATGATCCTCCTTCCTCTTCAGCATGTTGTGGTGTTCATGTTACATAGATATACGCATAGATCAATCTGTTCCTCGGAGTGAATAAGACATATTGAATCAGAAGCTTGCTACACTGTTATGTTCACATTAGGCCCTGGAATATGAACAACCATGATACAGCTTTTTAATTCACTATTATTTAATGTAAGCATTTTTTTTTTCATTTTTTTAAATTAAGGAAAAGTTCCTATCCTTTTTATTCTTTCAATCAAATGTTGGAAAGAAATTATGTAAAAGGCATCAGGTCTCTGTCCCTCTATCTGTGCTTTTGCAGGACAATTCTGAAAACTGAACAGAATAGGAACAAATTTGGTATTTCACCTTCTTTTACTCTAAAATCTATAATTTGGTAACAACTTGGGAAGGGCTCTGGGAAACTACATCCATATTTTCTATTTGATATGTCTTGGGAAAGCATTAGATACAGTATGTGAAAGGGAATTCTTAAACTTTCAAGTTCACAACAAGGTTCAAGTCCAGCATGTTTAATCAGGTTCTAATACCTAACATACAATCCTTTAAAAGACATGTGATGTCTCTTAATCGCATCAATTACATTAAAAGATATTTGAATGTGTGACTGTTTATTCACAATTATCGTGAACATTTAAAGAAACCTTGCTAGATGAAGTAATTGGGAGAATAGAACCATGACTGAGTGGAAGTCACTGAATTCTTGTTCTTAAGGCCAGTGTAAGTAAGGGGTGCTGGGCCTCTCTTGTGTGTGGCCAAAGTACCTACATATTTGTGTTACAGCAAGCTTTTAGATGAACAAATGAGCAATTTGACCCACTGCAATTTTGCATTGCAATTCTTTGGATACCTTCCAACTTCCATTTAGTTGGAGATCATTTTGAGCACAATTGCTTTATAGTGCTTCATTTCACTCCACCAAACTGCCTCGTGATAGTTGGTGAATTTAGATTTCAGCAGTAAAAGTCAACACCAACATGTAATTTTCATTCCACGTTTTCAAGCTTTCCTGGCCCAAGAACCTTAGTTGCTATCATATGGTATAAATAAAGTATAAAAGAACAAGTGGCAATAGGAGGCTTGTGATGGCGATAATTGGTTCTTTTTCTGATGTATTATTAATGTTTTTAAAGTTGCATTACATTATGTTGCTGTTGATAGTTTAGCTCAGGGTTCCTCAACCTTGACAACTTTAAAATGTGTGGACTTCAACTCCCAGAATTCTCCATGCTGGCTGGGGAATTCTGGGAGTTGAAGTCCACACATCTTAAAGTTGCCAAGTTTGAGAAACCCTAGTTTAGCTAATGTAGAATGTGCCTTCAGTACACTTGAATACATAAGTATGAATAATGTTTCCTTTTTCATTTCAATCAAGAATATTTAGATGATAAGATAAAGGTAAAGGTTCCCATTTAGTCATGTCTGACACTAGGGGGCAGTGCTCATCTCCGTTTCATGCCCGAAGAGCCAGCGTTGTCCAAAGACACTTCCACGGTCATGTGGCCAGCATGACAGTCATGGAATGCTGTTACCTTCCCACTGAAGTGGTACCTATTTATCTACTCACATTTGCATGCTTTCAAATTGCTAGGTTGGCAAGAGCTGGGGCGAGTGCAGGAGCTCACTCCGTCATGTGGCACACGGGTCTTGAACCACCGAAATTATGACCTTCCAGTTGACAAGCCTGGTGTCCTGACTCCCAGGAAACACTCTGAGACAGGGAACTGTTCTCTAATGTTTATTGCTAATACATAACAGTAATCCTAACAAACTGAAGAAACGTGGAAAAAACCCAGACATATAAACCCCAAAGGTTAAGGCGGTCCCAATCTGTGTCTCTTTGAATGGCTGACCAATTCCTCAGTGCTACGCATGGGCTTAACAGTCTGGATGGGAGCCCCCTGCTTGCCATCCTTACTCATGACATCACCCTCCCCTCCAGATTCACATTCCATTTCAGCCCCCTCCCCTCCAGAGTCTTGATAAGATTCGCCGTCTGCTTCTAAGGTCCAATGGGAACTGGGCAACGATGGAAAGTCTTCAAAGGAAAACTCCTCCAAGGACGAAGCAGTACTGCTCTCCCGGTCAGATAACGCTTCTGGGCCAGGTGGCTGCTGCTGGAAAACATCTAGAGAATTAGAAAAGTCAGCCCCCTTCCCCCCTGGGAACTGTAAGCCCGAGGTGGAGGGCTGTGGTTCCCCCACCTCCTCTGTAAGTGGAGTCAAGGCTTCAGGCAGGGGGGGGGGAATGCACACTCACGAACTCCTCTGCTTGGGCTTCTGCGGCCTGCTCAGCCGAAAGAGGAATCTCGGGTAAAGTGTGAGGCTTGGGTTTGTGAGGAAAAAGCTGATGAAAACGATGAACCAGTACTGGAGCATGTACATCCCTGGCATTCTCCCACGTGCGCTCTTCCTCAGGGTACCCTTTCCAGTGTATGAAATAATGGATGCCCCTTCCCCTCCTCCTAGAGTCCAGAATGTCCTCAACCTCGTATTCTTCCTCCCCCTCCACAATTACTGGAGGTGGGGGGGGCATTTGCGATCGTAAGGCACTTGGGGGAGGGTCTTTGGCTAGCAATGATCTGTGAAACACTGGATGGACTTTCATGGATGCTGGTAGCTGTAAACGATAAGCCACTGGATTTATCTGCTGCGCCACAGTGAAGGGCCCCACAAACTTAGAGTCCAACTTCTTGGAGGATCTGGTAGAGCTCAAAAATTTGGTAGAGAGCCACACTTTGTCTCCTACCGCAATCGCTGGCCCTTCCTGTCTGTGAGCATCTGCAGCTCTCTTGTAAGCACTCTTTGCCCTGTTCAGCTGCTCCTTTAACAACTCCTGTGCGGCTTGTTGCTCTTTAAGAAAAACAGCCGCGGCTGGAACTGTTCTCTGCTGGGAGGAGGTGGGCAACACCTGAGGGTTAACCCCGTAGAGTGCCTGGAATGGGGACATCTGGGTAGATGACTGCACAGAATTATTATAAGTAAATTCTGCCATGGGTAGCAGGGCTGGCCAATTGTCTTGCTGATAAGTGGTGTAACATCTGAGATACTGCTGTAACCACTGGTTAATCTTCTCGGCTTGCCCATTACTGGCAGGATGATGCGCTGATGACAGGTGGATCTGGACCCCTAATGACTGGAAAAGAGCCCTCCAGAACCTGGAAGAGAACTGTGGGCCTCTGTCACTCACCACATGATTCACCATGCCTCTATACCTAAAAACATGGTCCATGAACAACTGCGCTGTGGCTGGTGCAGACGGGAGGCCCTTGCAAGGAATAAAATGTGCCATCTTTGTGAAAAGGTCCATTACTACCACTGGTAAATCAGTGATGAAATCCATGGAGATAGTATCCCAAGGCTGACTGGGGATGGGTAGGAGTTGCAAAAGTCCTGTGGGCTTCCCTGGGAGAGGCTTGGCTCATCTGCAAGTGTGACAAGACGGAACATAACCCTTTATGTCTGCAACCATCTTGGGCCACCAGTAGTCTCTCAGAGCTCTATGGAGCATCTTGAACACGCCTCCATGGCCTGCCGTTTGGTGGTCATGGCAAAGTCTCAGTACTTCTTCCCTTAATGAAGGGGGAATATACAATCGCCCACTATGCCAGAGGATTCCTGCCTCCACATTGAATGGTGAGGCATTGTCTTGCGCGGCCCTCTGGAAGTCATCCATCCGGGCCCTGGCATATGGGTCCTGTCGCTGCTGAGCTCTGACTCTTGTAAATAGGTCATCTGCTTGTTTGCCTGCCGCTAAAATCTCTGTTTGGTTCCCCCTCATAGACTGATCAAAGTTGTGAGGTTGTAATATAGTAGCCTGTGCCTCTGGTGAGTGGTGGGGCTTGCCTGAAAGGATCGAGACAGGGCGTCTGCCAAGCAGTTTTGCGCCCCGGGCACATAAGAAATAACAAAATTGAAATGGGAGAAAAACTGGCTCCATCTGATTTGGCGTGGGGTGAGGGATCTGGTGTTTTGTAGAAGTTGTAAATTTTTGTGATCACTACAAACTTTCACCGGAAAGGTCGCCCCTTCGAGCCAGTGCCTCCACTCTTGGAATGCTGCTTTAATTGCCAGCAACTCCTTGTTGAAAACATCATAGTTTCTCTCTGCTGGTAAGAGCAGGCGTGAAAAAAATGCACAAGGCAGCAATGTATTCTCGGCTTTGTTTGTATATTGCAATAACACTGCCCCAAAGGCAATATCTGAAGCATCTGAATGCATTATGAATTGCTTTGTGGGATCAGGGTGCCTTAAGAGCGGCTGGGATGCAAAGAGCTGCTTAAATTCTTGGACGGCTGCTTGCTGTCTCTCCCCCCAGATGAATTTTGAGCCTTTCTTCAAAAGCTGTGTGAAGGGTCTAGTACGGTCACTATAGCTTTTTATAAAACGGTGATAGAAATTACAGAATCCTAACAACCTTTGTACCTCTTTAACATTTCAGGGAGGTGGCCAAGAGAGAATTGCCTGGACCTTAGCAGGATCCATGGATATGCCTTCTGTTGATACTATATAGCCGAGGAAATGTAATTCAGTTAAATCAAAGGCACACTTCTCTAGCTTGGCGAACAGCCTGTTCTCTCTCAGTCTTTGCAAAACATTACGTACATGGGTTACATGTGTTGTGGCATCCTCAGAGAAAATTAATATGTCATCTAGATAAATGTCCAGATACTTATCTAATAAATCAGCAAAAACTTGATTCATAAATCTGGAAAATATGGCTCCTGCATTAGACAAGCCAAAGGGCATAACAAGGTACTCAAATTTTCCAAACCTGGTGTCGAAGGCAGTCAGGTATTCGTGCCCCACTTTCACCCGGATGAGATTGTACGCATTCCTGAGATCCAACTTGGTAAAAATGCGTGCCCTCTGTAAGCGATCTAGCAGATCCGAGATTAATGGGAGAGGATAAGATTCTCTTTTTGTTACCTTATTGAGGGGGCTGAAATCGTGGACCACTCTCATGGGTGTCTCCTGGGGTGCAGGTGCCAACGGGTCAGGCTTCTTTGGTACGAAGAAGGTCGAAGCAGATGCTGGGGAAGTAGATGGTCGGACAAATCCCTTTTGGAGATTGGAGTCTAAGTAATCCTTTAAGGTGGCGAGCTCCCTGGGAGACATGGAATATTGTTTCTTTGCTGGAACTTTGGCTCCTGGTAGCAACTCAATGGTACAGTCACAGTCCCTATGGGGGGGTAGTGCTGTGGCCTCCTGTTCGCTGAAAACGTCTGCAAAATCCGCATACTTGGCTGGCAACTGGACCCCCCCCTGCTTCCGTGCCTGCGTTGGTTGCTGGAGAGCGTGGAGCGGCTTGAATCTTGTGGTGCTGGCATTCCTTAGCTGGGAAGGAGATTGCTCCTGTAGTCCAGTTCAGCAAGGGGTTGTGGATCCTCAGCCAAGGTGTGCCTAGGATTACCGGCACATTAAGCGATGCAGTAACATAAAGCTGGATCCACTCAGTGTGATCTCCCGTTGTCAGTTGCACCAGTTCTGTGAGCCTTCTAATCGGCCCTGCCTTGAGGGGCTGGCCGTCAATGGTCTCCACTTCTATGGGGCATGGCAATTCTATGATCAGGATGTTGCAGTCTTGTATGGTCTGCACATCAATAAAATTGGTTGAAGCTCCAGAATCCACGATGGCCTCTAGCTTGACCTGGTGCTCTGGGTTGACGTGCATTATTACTGGTAAGTAGTAAAAGGATTGCCTGGAATCCTCGGAATGAGCCCTTCTTAATTGATTGATGGTCTCCCTGCTGAACTCTGTGGAGGGAGACCGACGGAGTTTCCCTGATTGGAAACAGAGGCGGGGATGGGTCTTGTTTCAGCTGCCTGCCCTGGGGGTCTTACTAAGGCTGCTTGGCCTCTCACCGGGCAAGCTCTCACCATGTGCCCCTGGGCTCCGCAGTAGAAACAAAGGACTCTCTCTCTCCTTCTCTGCCTCTCAGCTTCAGAAATCAGTCTCCTGCTTGCCCCAATCTGCATTGGCTCCTCTTGTGCTGAATGAGCGGCTGCTACAGGGAGAGTTGGAAATCCTGAAAACGCTCTGAGGGTTCTGTTTCTCCCTGGTTCCATCTGCCTAAGCTCCTCTAGTCTGGCATCTATGACCACCGATAACTGATATAAGACTTCTAGTGTAGCTGGTGTTCCCTGGCGCACTAATTTGTTCTTAATCTCTTCATCCAGCCCCTGTTTGAATTGGTCTTTTAATGCACTCTCATTCCAGTCCAGATCTCCTGCTAACAACTTGAAATCCGCAATGTAGATTCCCACCCTCTTGTTACCTTGCTTGAGCTTCCGAATTTCCCAGCTGGCCGTGGCTTCTCTGATCGGGTCGTCAAAGTGTGCTCGGAAACCTGCCAAAAAGTTCTGGTAGTCGTTGAGAACCGGGTTGTTGTTCTCTACCATGGGAATAGCCCATTTGGCTGCTGGTCCCTTTAGCAGGCCTAGGATGAAGGTGACTCTGGTTCTGTCTGTGGGAAACTCTGCGGGTCTGCTGTCGAAGAACATAGTACACTGTGTGAGAAAGATTCTCAGCTGTCCTGCTTCTCCTCCGAATTTCTCTGATAGACTGCCCTGGGATCTCAACATTACTGGTGGAGCTGCTGCTGCTGGTGCCAGTTGTGGGTTAATCGGAGCTGGTTGTTGCAACTGTTGTAGCATGGCAGCTTGTAATGTGTTGATCTGGAGATCTACTTGTTGTTGGTGTTGTTGTAGGGCTGCTGCCAATTGTTGGATGGCGAGCCGCATTTCTTGGTTTTCTGCAGACATTTCTAAAAGTCTCTCCTTAATTTCTTGTTCCTCCCTCTTTCGATGGGAGTATGAGTTTGTTAGGATTGATGTCCTGACTCCCAGGAAACACTCTGAGACAGGGAACTGTTCTCTAATGTTTATTGCTAATACATAACAGTAATCCTAACAAACTGAAGAAACGTGGGAAAAACCCAGACATATAAACCCCAAAGGTTAAGGCGGTCCCGATCTGTGTCTCTTTGAATGGCTGACCAATTCCTCAGTGCTACGCATGCGCTTAACAGTCTGGATGGGAGCCCCCTGCTCGCCATCCTTACTCATGACACCTGGCATCTTAAACCACTGAGCCACCATGCCCTTGTGGTGATGATAAGATAAGCAATCATATATGCAAGGAATTATTTATTCCCAAATAAACCCTGAAAATATGCATTACATTGATTGCTAATTAGTAAACACATTTTAAAATTAACTTTATATTCTTATAAGTTTCAAATAACCTGTTTTTATTGCCCACAATAGTTTAACAATTATTGCAATTAGGCTACTGACTGGTCACTATAGAATTATAAGTTAAAGTCACTCTTGAAATAAACAACATGCAGGCAAGTATATTCTGATACTTGCACCTCATAGAATCTATCAATATATTAATGTATTTGTCATTCTTTTTCTACTGACAAATTAGTAAAGTAAGTTTCCTGGCCATGCTTTGACATTAGTTTGATCATTTTAGACTTTGAACTGAAGCAGGAGAACTAGCTCCAACAAAATTATGACAGAATTAAAATCAAATATAATATGGGCATTAAGGCTGCTGTCAAAGAAGGAAGACAACTTCCTCTTCCTGCTACAATTCTACATAACTTTGATTCTGTTGTGCCACAAAATGAGGCAATCTGCTTCAAGGAGTTCCATGGAAGGAGGGAAAAATGCAAATATGACCTGATATCCTAGTAGGGCAACAATTTTAGTTAGTTTAATTAGCATCCAGTTGCCAAGACTGCAAGGCAGAGTGGGATAGCCATCTCAAGCAGTAAATGCTGAGAAATTGGGAGTATTGGGATGGTGTTGAACGGCATAATTACGTGTGCTATGTGGCTTGTTCTACGTCTTCTAAGCTAGCTTCCTACCTTCAGTAAGGTGAAAGACCCTACTAGCCTTCAGATAAGATTCTACTGCCAATCCATATTGCTTCTGTACAGGGAATAATGGAAAATCTTGCCTTTCATTTTTACGTAGCAAAGTATTTGGGGCCAGGGCAATTTATGTATAGTAAAGGTAAAGGTAAAGGTTTCCCTTGACGTAAAGTCCAGTCGTGTCCGACTCTAGGGGGCAGTGCTCATCTCCGTTTCTAAGCCTTGGAGCCGGCGTTATCCCTAAGGACCCGTCCGTGGTCATGTGGCCGGCATGCTTCTGCTTTTCATGAACAAAAAAATGATCAGGAAGGATAAAAGACCTGATTTGGTAAGTAATTTAGAAAATGAAATGCAGTAGGGGGTAAATGGAGTAAACAAGAAAATATCAAGCTTACGGCTTTATATGAGTCTTTGTCAAAGAAGCAGTTAAATATGGGGAAATTGGACATTTTTTTTCCTAAGAACTAGTTCCTTGTTGTCTGCCAATTTTCTACAAAACTTCATTCATATAATACCAAGAAAGGGGACTTGAAATATAATTAATTTTGTTAGGAAAAGTTATTACTAATCAATGATACGTTTTTGTCTTCTAGGGCCTCCAGGGCCTGGCCTGTAAAAACCTGGGTAGCCACTAGATTGAAGCAAAGAATTCTTTCTTCCCTTCCCTTCCCTTCCCTTCCCTTCCCTTCCTCTCTTATTTCCATGTATATGGCCATCCAAGATCTTTGGATAGCATATTAAAACCAATAAATGAACAAGCCAAACAGACAAATACAAATAAAACAATTAACTGGTGATCAGGAACTCAAATGTGTTATATCCCACCCAATGGAAACTTTACTAATCCTTAACTATCTATCCATCTTTTTTATTGGAATTCACTGCCTATTAAGAATAAGTTGCAAGCTACCACTTATCAAAGACCTTGTTGTTTCTTCGTTTAGTCGCTTCCGACTCTTCGTGATTTCATGGACCAGCCCACGCCAGAGCTTCCTGTCGGTCATCCACACCCCCAGCTCCCCCAGGGACAAGTCCGTCACCTCTAGAATATCATCCATCCACCTTGCCCTTGGTCGGCCCCTCTTCCTTTTGCCCTCCACTCTCCCCAGCATCAGCATCTTCTCCAGGGTGTCCTGTCTTCTCATTATGTGGCCAAAGTATTTCAGTTTTGCCTTTAATATCATTCCCTCAAGTGAGCAGTCTGGCTTTATTTCCTGGAGTAATCAAAGACCTTACTCCAGATTTAACATTTCAAAGCTGTCTATTAGATGAATATGACCATCAGAAAATGAAATATGGAACTAAAGGTTCTAGCAGGGAGAAAAATGCCTGGATTCAAATTCCAAATACCTGTATACAGTACTTGATATGAAAGTCATTAATGCTGTAGTAAGTAACAGTGTTCCAATGTCATGACCAATCAAGGATTGTTAGAAACCATATTTATATATTATTTGTTACTACAGCTTATAAACTACTCCTTTTCTTGAGATTCTGAGCAGCTTACAGTATTAATATAGTAAAAATTATAAACAATGAATTAATATAATTAATCTGATGTGGAGATACCATGATTTACTCATGCCCAAATGCCTATCTAAAGAGCCATATTTTTATGACTTTCTAAAAATATAGTAAGGAGGGTATGATCCAGATATCTGAGAGTAAGATAGCAGATGGCATTCTCTTGGATATAGAACCTTCAGCTAGGACTCTTCCCAGATCTTATTGGATGGGCAGATTCAGCTTGGAAAACACAGTCATGGAGACGTCTAAGCCCTAAACTATGTAGGGCTTTAATGGTGAAACCAGCACCTTCCATTGCAGCCAGAAGATAACTGGCAGCTAATGCACTCTTGTTGTACTGGTATTACAGGAATGAACCTCAGAGGCCCCACAATTACCCAGGCTGCTCCGTGTTGTACCAGCTAAAGCTCCCTGATGGACTTCAAGGGAAGCCCCATTGCAGTAGTCAGCTTTTATATGACAAGGGTGTACGTGATTGTGATCAGGAAAGGCTACATCTGGTACATAAGATGTAAAGGTCCCCCTGGCCAGGGCCTCCACCTGCTGTTCAAGCTGGAGCTGTGAGTTCAGTAGGACTTCCAAGCTGTTGGTCAGCCTCATTTGGGGGAGTTCTGATTTAATCCAACATAACCAATGTTTATCACTAGACATTCTACAAATCAAATTTGGAAACCTCATCTCCACTTAAATTTTTAAAAAATAGCAAATGTTAAACAGGAAGCCACATAGCCTCTTATTAAATTTAAAGTTTAATAAGTTTAAGCCCTGAGTCCCTGCTAAAAATATTATTTCCACACTGTACAGATGCTTTCTGAATAACCACTATAGAGGAAAACCAATTTGGCCTTTCACAAAGTCTCAGTGGAATAGAATGTAAAACAAACAAACTGTATCCATGCAAGTTTGTGAATTCACACTAAAAACTGCTATCAGGTTGAACTGTCTCCTTCTCCTGATCACACCACATCATTTTCAAAGTTGTGGTGACAGGAATCTTTGGTATGTGACCATTTTGTCCTAACATATCACAAGTTTGGCCTAATGTATTGCTTAGTTTATGAATTAAATTCTTAAATTTTGTGGGGGTTTATTGTTACTATCCAGGCATCCTAGTACACCAGAAAATCAAATTAACATAATTTCTTAATTAGTTTGCTTTTAGAAAATTCCTAAAGGGAAATTACTGGAAGTAAGCTATTTTTTCATGGCAAAAGTGGATGGTGAGGATACAAACTTCATCTGTCTCTGAATAATTAAGTCACTGTATTAGGAATTCATGGAGTCCAGCCCTATTTGGAGCAAGAGGACCTTGCTACAATGAGTCATGCCCTCATCACCACCCTGCCTGGACTACTACAATGTGCTTTACATAGGCTGTCCTTGAACACCACTTAGAAACTCTAGTTAGTCCAGAACACAGTGGTCCACATGTTGGCAGTGGCTCAGCATTATTAATATAATACACCAATTTTGTGAGCCTGCATTGTACCTGCCAATAGGTTTCCAGCTACAATTCAAAGTGTAGTTTTAACCTACAAGGTCCTTCATGACTTGGCATCTAAGTATTTTCAGGACCACCTCCTCCAACTAGATTTGACTTGTCTGAGGTTCCTCTCCTAGGAAAACCTGTCAGTAATGCCCCATATCTGGAAAGGCAAGCAAGGCCCAGAGGCATTTCTCCATTATGGCTGCAGGCCCTTGGATTCATCTTTCCCTAAAACTGAATTATTCCAGAGGGCTTTGGAGGGTTATTGTCACTAGGAATGTGTTATTGATTGATACATTATTGTCAGCTATTTAATTGTTTTAACTTATAAATGTCAACTGCCAAAAGTTGCAAGATGTGGTGGTATGCACATTTAATTAATAAATAAATGTTCCATTCTCACATCACGCTGCAACATAATATAGTTTGATTGGTTTTATCATAATGGGATATGTGAATCTATTAATTTACAGCTTAGTGTTATGTTCAGGACATGGAAAAACTCAACCAATAAGTCATATGTATTCTACTCACATATGAGTAGGAACTGCTGGTTAGATCTCTTCTTGCTAATAGCACTTTGCTTTTCTTTACTGAATAGTAGCAATTACATGTAAAGGCACTGTAAAATAATCTGAACTCCTTAAGTATGACATGGCCTTTTTACCTGCATTGATGGTATGCTTGAATATATAGATGAAAACAATATGCATGCCCTGAGTATCCTATTAAAAATGCCAAAGGGTTGAAGTAAGTAGATTGTGTATTTCAGGCATAAATTTTGCCTGTGAATTTTCTGCTGCAGAGACTGTCTTCATTCTATGTGGGTCATTGCATAAGGATATCTACATTTAATTGTTGTTTAAATGCTAATTGGTCAAGGGGAAGATTTATAATTGCATTTAATTTGTCAAGTGCCTCAATGTAATTTATAGATTAACACAGTCTTTGCCATAAGGAGAGGTTATTAATTATAGCACAGTAGGTGGGCTGTGGAAATTGCTGTGCCCTTTTATACATTAATGGTGTTATAAAAATGCTTTATCTGCCAGACTAATTTCTACAATCTGATATTGGCTAGTAAAATACCAACACGCTTGCAGGCATGATTTTGTGGCTGAATTTATCTGAATAAAATGAAGATGTCAATAATTATTTTCACTTTTAAAACGATAGATAAAACATTTTCAATCTGAAGAGTGAAAAGCAAATTTAAGACAACAGTGTAAATAGAGAATCCTGTGGCAACATTACTATAGCACAAAGCTGTTGCTATTGTAAGTCTTGTTTTGGACATCGTTTTTTCCTGACCAAAATAATACACAACTCAAGAGTATCAGTCTGCAGTAAATAGACTTGCTTGATCAAGAGTCAAAATCAACCTCTTATAAAATGGAGGATTGAAAGACAAAGACCTTAGCAATTTTTTTTTAATCATATGGCATAGCAGTTTGGTATTCATGCTGCTTTTTCTTGCTGGGAAATCCTTGTGAGGTCCAGCAGCCAGATGTGTAGACTATTTAGCTGTGACAAGTCACGTTGGCCGGGGTGCACCATGAGGAGGCTAGTCTACATTGCACTAAGTTGGGCTGAGAGAGAGTGACTGGCCCAAGGTCACCCAGCCGGCTTTCATGCCTAAGGCAGGACTAGAACTCTCAGATTCTTGGTTTCTAGCCTGTTGCCTTAACCACTAGACCAAACTGGCTGTCAGCAAATGTATTTATATTATTTTTTATTCTGCCTCTTCACTAGCTCATTAGGTATGCATTTCATCCCATCCACCTCACTGAGCATGCTCAGTCATCCTGGTCAGATTCATGCTTATCCATTAAACAAGTTAGGATTGTTTTGGGCTTGCTGCCAGTGGTAACTTGGAAAGTTCATAGCGAGCTGAGAAGTTCACTTGCATCTTCGCTATTCATTCAGTGCAGCAAGAGGTGTTTTAATCATCAAGAGAAATGTTTTATACAAATTATTTCTAAAATGTATAAACAAATATTATATCATAAATATATAGATAGAAATATTATACCTATACAGCTCTATAGCTCTATAGATACATGAAATATGCAAATATCTCTGTGAGTGCATTGTAATATGGCTTACCATAACAGGCCAGAGCCTGATTATTCATACACACGAACACATTATTTTGATCTTCTCTGATTTTTTTTTTCCATTTCTGCCACAAAAGACTCCTACACCTGCAAATCTGAAAGATAAAGGTGCCTTGAGAATTCTGGAAGTTGATGTCCAGACATCTTAAAGTTGCCAAGGTTGAGAAACATTGATGTAGACTGTCCATATAGGATTTTATCAAAAATAGAAAAATGGCTTGCCATTGCCTTCTGCCAGGATGGTCCTTATTTGTTCATTCTTTTTTTTTTCCTGTCTAGTCTGTACCCCTGAAATTTACTGGTGGTCTTCCATCCAAATATTAACCAGCTCAAACCCTGCTTAACTTTTTTCAAGATCAGCCCAGGTCAGTCATCCATGCACACAGGTTGGTGAAATGCTTGCATCCATGCAGGGCAAATCTAGCATGGCATGCTGACCTCCCCAAAGGTGGTGAATTCTCAATTGGTTCCCTATGTTTGCTGGGCGGGGGTTTAATTCAAAGAGGCATTTGTGGCAGATTAGATGAACATAATCAAGTATATTTTCCTTCTCCTTTTTTCAGCTTTATTCCTCATGTTGGGTGGTAGGTAAGCAGGCCAATAGACAAAAAATTGAACCCTTTCCTCTCCTGAATCAAAATTGGCAAGGCAACAATGAAATAAAGTTTATTTAATGACATCAAACTGAACAAACCCATTTGAAGTGAGGTTTAAAAGAAAGAAAGAAAAGGGAAGCAGGTAAATCATTCATTGTCAGAAAGTCGATTAATGCTATATCACTTAGCCTACAATGATTATTAAACTATATAAAGTGAAATTCTTCTAATATTCCATACTAAATATTATTTTCCTTTTTATAGGAGTTAGCTATGTTGTCAGCTTGTTCATTAACAAATTATTACAAATTCTTTTTCTGTTTCATGTTTTTGCATATATGTGCCGCAGATAACCTATATATAATCAACACTTTATATTTCTTTTGACAGTGTGTCTTCATTGTTTCTGGTATTATCCTTTTTTTTTAAATTGGATTCTGCAGGTTATTATACCCATAATACCTAGTAACTCCAAATTATATAGTATCTTTACATCTGGCTTATATCTCACATTAAATTCTATAATTAATATTACCATATTTATCTGAAAGGAAGATATAGTAGATGCCGCTGAAGATCCTACATTCCTTTCAGGTGTTTGAAGATTACAATCAAAAGAATACCTCCATTTTTTTTTCCTCAAAGCTAATCATTCACAATTCCTTCAATTTCTCTTTATAGGGCTTAGCTCTTGGTTTTCTGATCATCTTTGTTGATTTTTTTCTGAAGAAGTATGATATTTACAAGTGGACACCTAATACTCAAGATGTCCTCTGTCTCCCATCGTATCTCCCCCTACCCATCATTACAGCAATGTGCTGACCCACCCCAAATCTCCCCAACCCACACTGGCTCACATCTGAGACAAAGAATCCACCCAGCATCATCAAAACTCCACAATCCGCTCCTCCTGGGAGCCACTAAACTCTTGAGGCACTTCTGCCTAAGCAGTCAGCATCCCAACCAAACAAATGGTCCCCCCAACAACACCAAATCCCTCTCCCAGTCCCCTCTCACCAGAGTGGTAGGGGCACCCACTCCTCTTTCAATCATAGGGTGATTCGGGTTGCCCCCCCCCCCAGCTCTCACTTGTGTAAGGGCAGGCAACCCCATAATCCAGGACGAATCACCTGCACTACCAACAAATCCTCTCAAGATGAAAAGTCCAACACCTGTGCCAAAGTCCACCAAGGGTCTAGATGTACCTCAGGGATGCTGCATAAGCAAGCTACCATAAGATGGCTGCTGCAAAGTCCTTCCCCTTGGCAGAACAGGCAGAAGGCAAAATGGCCACATGATCAGGCAGGGGCTCAAAACAGCAGCCGCAGGATCCAAGCTGACAACACCTTACTTAATTTCATCGTCTACCTTTTTCCCTCTCAAGTTTTCAAAACAAGAATTTCTTCATTTTGTTTTGTTTCATTATATTACCAGTTGTGAAATTCCAGTTTCTTGTCCTGCTTAAGAGTCTCATAAGTGGACCATTTTTTTTTTAGGTGGTCTTTGGGACAACTGGAAATGGTGGCACTGGGTGCTAATATTTGGTGTTAATAAATAGGCATGATGAATCTCTGGCCTGTGGAGGATTCTCCCTAATTCTTGTTCCTTCCTTCTTTCTCCAAGCCCAGCTAGGGAAATAACTTTTAAAGACTTTTTTTCTGAGTCCTAACTTTTCTTTTATTTTGATCAAATTGGGAAGAAAAAGTACAACCAGAAATTTAAAAACAGAAAGCCTAGAATATATCTCTTCTGAGATTCTGATTAGAGATAAGCATTCTGTGCCTTATTTAATTTTATGTTTTTAGATTCTTTTAATCAACAAAATTATACAAAACTAGCATTTATTTATTCATCTATTACAACCATTTGTATGGTCACCCAATTCAAACAATATGACTTCAAGTAGCATGTAACAAAAATAAACAATCAACAAGAAAAAAGGAAAAAAGAAATCAAAACTACACATTATTAAAAATAACCCAAATGTGCAAAATGGTGCACTGCCAATAGATTAAATTAGATTAGCATGTTGTAAATCAAAGCACCAGCTTCAAGCATTACCTACAGTATATTTCCAAAAAAGACTTATTGACCCTATTGATTCCAAGGGTATTCTTTTAAGTCAAATAGTGGATGGCTACAGCGTTTGTTTGCCTTCTGTTTTATGGCAATGATCCACCATAAGTGTTTTCTGAGTTCCAATCCCTTTTTGTTTAAATTTCAAATGTGCTCACTGGTCCCCAAAAGTTGGAGACCATTGATCTATTTCAAGGAAAGTATGTAAAGGAATTTGGTCTACAGAAGTAAATATTGAGAAGCCAGATCAGGTTTTCCACTCCTGTGAATGGATTGTCTCAAGTTAAATCATGATTTATGACTCAGGTGGGAGTGATACTAAATAACAGTGAACCAAGGAAAGAGGAATCCCCAGCTATAAAACAAATTAATTAACTAGTCCTTCTAGTCAAGAAATTAAGGGTTTTCATATTTGTTTAAACAGTCCTTGGGACTTAACGAGACTTAAAGAAACAAGACAGCCAACTAAACATCAGCAACATTATCCTATGTGTATCTCAGTAGGAGAGGCAATTGGAAGTAGCTCAGAACGCTACTGACTGCCCCATTCTTAAGCCCCTTCCCTGCTCTCTCCTGGTCATATGACCCAATGGGGCTGCTATTAAGGAGTTGGAAAGAATTCCAAAATCCACACTCTGTATATTTTCTAAACATCAGCGTATCTCTTCGATATATCCAGCTTCTTACTAAAAATACCGGATAATGATAATACAATTCCTTCCCTCTCCCTATACTACTTCACTGGAATTATATAAACATAGTTACAAGTAGAATTTGGATACTTCCTTTCTAGAAATAGGTATGCCTTTTGCATTTTTTCTTAGTTACAAATGTCAGAATCATTCAGTGAACATTCTAAGGTATTACTGGTGAGAAATAATGTTGGAAATTCTTGTTCTCATTAAAACAGTTTATAGTCCAAATGAGCAACAAAAGTCAATGTCAAAGTCAATCTCAGAGATTTCGAGTTCCATTTAAGGATAATGTGATATTCATGAGTATATTGTATGAACACTATAAAGGAAATATATTGGTGTTCTAGCCCTTCAATATGACTTTATTTTCAGGAGAATGCCTTCCCATAGCTGTGCCCAAGTAAGATGAAAACTTCAGAGGAAGACATTTCACACTTGACTTGAAATCAGTAGTTTAACACTGAAAAAACGTCCCATGCTTCCTAAATTTTAAATCCAAGTTGCATGGAAACTCTTTCTTAAGTAAGGGTTGCTTGCATGTGAAGCTAATTTAATGAAACTGTATTACAGTCAGTAAGCAAGTAATAAATATACTTTAGCAAGTTCCTGCCCATTATACATGGCATATGCAATAATTAATGTATAAACTCGACATGGTTAATTGCATTAAGGGAGAAAGATTTTAAATGGGATAACTTATTTAAACTGAGAGCACATTCTGCAGACCTCAACACAACACCCTGATACTTTGTGGGTTGTTTTAGTTTTATGAACTGTTAAAAGCCAAGTGACACAGAATTCTTACAGCAAATTATCCTGAGTCCAATCCTGCAGTGCACTGAATATAATTTTAGGTGCCAGTGACAAACTTGATTTTTCTTCTTGCACTGTCCTGTCACAGCTATAGGACAAGATTTTGTTTAGTCCTTTCACACCCAAGAACTCCTGGGAAGTGCCAAAGTGCCAAAGTGCCATTGAAGATCACAGTCAACAAGATGTTTAAAGACCATATGACCACAACACTGTAGCATGCAGTCCTAATTTCATTGCACTAATCTTTACATTAGGTAGTGCAGTGAAATCCAAGGTCCTCATACTCTCTTGAAGCTAGGAGGAATCGAGTGGATGAAGGCCAAGAGTAAATGGAATTATAAAACTCTAGTCATGCCTACATGTCACCACATCTCATCTCAATTGCTGGATAATACACACAGTCCCATTGTACTACACTTCTACCCTTTGGTTAAAGAGTAAGCATGTTGTACTGCTCTTGGCAGATTATAATATTTTCCCATTTTTGATCCATAGACCCACCTTTGCTGTTTCTTTGCTGACCATATAGGTATTTTAAAAGGTCTGTAATTTATTGTATTTGAACTGGAGCGCAGGATGCCTTCAGCAAATCGTATGTGAATTATGTAGTTTTAAACAAAGTGATTCTCAATGTGGTTATACAAATACTTTGCATAACATAAACAGCATTCTAAAGTCAAACAGTTCCAGCTCTGACAAAAAGAATTTTCTTTCTATTTTATAAGGCTTTTTCCCTCCAACTCTCTTTTTATTATGATAAATATTTTATTCCACATTAGAAGACTTTCCATTTGTACTACAAAATTGATTGTAACAGTAAAAAGGAAAACATAAGGCTAATGTCTGATCTCAGTGGTCAGATGCCTGATTATGCATTCTGTGCAGCTTGTATAAAGAAGGATGGAATTTTCAGCACTTAATTGCTTTTACCAGATGCCATCTGTTCATTGATTTCTGACCTTCCCTTCTAACTTGAATTTACATGGAGTGATCTCAGGTGAGCCAATTAGATCATAGATGTTTCACGCTGACAAAACAACCTAGTTCATGTCTACTTGTAAAAATCAGTTCAGAAAAGTTAATAATGATGATGTTCTGGCATATGATAAATTGAATTCTTATTTTTGATATATCACGTATGCAACAATAATGAAATCAGCTGAGACTCCAAGTTGTAGTGAAGAACAGTGTGGGCATTTTCCCCAAATACTTGCAAGTATATGATTGATTACCCTAATTTTTAGTCTCGTTATACTGAACTCTTAGTTTTTTCAAAGATAATATTTGTTACTTGCATTTCATCGTAACCATAAACATTTCATAATTGTTTCCCTACTTTTTTTTCACTCTGTTGTTACACTGACCTTTTTTTCTGGACTTAACCCTGAACTCAACTGAAGTTTTTAGCAGTGTTCTTTCATCGGTTAGCTTATAGTAGCACAGGGTCTCATGCAATGGGCCAAAGTCCGACATCTTCATCTTTGCCTTTTGGGCAGTTGACATCCTGTTCTAAGTGGGAAGGTTCCCAGAGGAGCTCCTGTCAGCCCTATAAGGCAGATCTGACTAAGAAATAGACACCATGCACACCTAATGCTACTTTCATTAGAATAGCTATAGTAACAGAACCTTACAAGTCCGAATGTCCTACCTTTCCTCTCTTAATGAGAATCTTAATGAGAATTGGTGGGGGAGTGGACTGTCTGAGGCATTTTCCCAAGCCACTTTCATGGCCTGGCTCAAGTTTCATTAATCTGATTGTTGCCTTGGTAGAGGATCTTCCCTCTGTCCTTCAAGACCATCCTCTTTATTCATTACACTTCCATGCACATTCTATTGTATACAAGTCTGGTCTATAATTCAAAACCTTGTTTTATTAGGATAGATTCTGTTTGGGTTCACGACAACAGTTGCAGAATCCCTGATCAACATGACTTGACAATTTGAGAAGATTAGGAGTGGAAAAATCAGATCCAGTATGCATAGAGGCATGTATGCTGGGATTTCTATTCACATAGAAAGCCTAATCAGTGCTAAACATAACTATGATAATACATCAAGTATATGCTTGGTGGCCAAATGGCACACAAAAAATTAAGATATAACTTATATAATACTTACAATATACATGTTTGCATATGTGTATGTTTATAAAGATAGGGATCTGTATTTGCTTAGAGTTTGATTAAAAGCTTGAGGCCTTCTAAACAGAAAATTAAAATTAAACACACACAGACACACAATGCTGTTAATATCTTTTAATCAACCATAGTTTATCAATTTAATATTGTTTTGTTGTTTATTCATTCAGTTGCTTCCGACTTCATGGACCAGCCCATGCCAGAGCTTCCTGTCGGTCATCAACACCCCCAGCTCCCCCAGGGACGAGTCCGTCACATCTAGAATATCATCTATCCATCTTGCCCTTGGTCGGCCCCTCTTCCTTTTGCCTTCCACTCTCCCTAGCATCAGCATCTTCTCCAGGGTGTCCTGTCTTCTCATTATGTGGCCAAACTATTTCAGTTTTGCCTTTAATATCATTCCCTCAGGTGAGCAGTCTGGCTTTATTTCCTGGAGTACAGACTGGTTTGATCTTCTTGCAGTCCAAGGCACTCTCAGAATTTTCCTCCAGCACCAAATTTAATATTAAGAGGGTTAATTTGAAGATTTCTAATCCTGTGCTTTATTGCATATAATTTTATACTGCAGGATATTGCTTAGTTTTTTTTTATTTATTTAACTTGATCATTTGGTACAAAATGATGAACAACTATCAAAACCATTTAGAAAAACACGGCCAGGTTATTTGAGGGACTGCCTCTTCCCAGTTACATCTATCTGTCCCATTAGGTCTGGTAGGAAGGTCCTGTCTATTGGGAAGTGCCATCTGGTGGGCCCAAGAAGAAAGCCTTTTCTGTCATGACACCCAGGCTTTGGAACTTAATTCCCCAAGGGATTAGATTGGCCTCAATCCTATTGGCCTTTGCATGGCCTTAAGACATGGTTCTGTCACCAGGTCTGGGGATCCAGGTGTGTGTCTGAGCCTGTGCAATGGCTGTGATGATTTGTGCTATGGTTTTTTTTTATCTTGGCTGTGGATTATGTGTCTTCGGTTGTTTCTTTATTGTTTTATGTTTTTATGCTGTTTTTATTGATAGCCTCCCAGAGTCATGAATTTGAGATGGACAGCCATATAAATTGAAATCACTAATAATTAATTAATTAATAAAACAGAAGTTGCAATAGTGTATATAATTTATACTTCTTAAATTCAAATAACAGTTATTCCCACTACTCCAAGAAACTGTATAACCAACACTAATGTGGCTCCAACTAAGCTGACAGAGCAAGTAAACAATAACAATGGCAGTAACAACAAACTTTTTGAACCTTTTTGGAATTAGAGATAAGGATTTGAAATGTTAAATGGGATCTCATTTAGTTTTTTTTATATCTTTTTATTTCTTTTGCTTTTTTATTAATTAGTCTTTTTATGTATATTGCAAAAAGCCTAATCTTCACTGAGCTTGGTGAGATTTTTAAAGAGGAAAAATGCATTCATTAAAAACTGAAATGAAATTCTAGGGATTTGATGCCTGTTAATGTGTTTTATATCAAAGAATATATATTACATCTATGACAACGTTGTTCTTGTTAATATCTTGGTATTTCCCTTCTGTCCATATTTTGAAGTCAACATGAATTAATGTGTCCTTTTTCCTGTTAAAAATATTTTAGTGCCCCTGAAAATGAAAACGTTCCATTTTGCCATGAGACTTTTGAAGGAACACATGTAGTTATCATCTATTTCTTTATTTCCATGCTTTGTTCTCAAATTTATGAGTATTTTTTGGAATTCAATTGTAGTTTAAGGTATAAGGAGAGTCAAAGTCTTTGAATGAATATATTCTAATGGGGTAATGGTACAATCAAAAATAATGTTTCTTCAAGATTTTGGTGATCAGGCATAAAAGAAAGTAGACAGCAGCATTGTAAATGTTAAATGACTTTATGTAAGTTTCTTCAAAGGTTTTTGATCAAAGCAAGAAAGTCTGTGTGTATCTATATGCACAACAGTATTTCTTGTTTAAATTTCTTTTAAATATGTTGTGACTCTGAAGGAATATACTGTATAATACAAAATATGAAGCAGGTATAGATGAGTAACTTAATCAGTCTTCCAAATAGTGGAATGGATAACATATAGCCAAGTGAAGAAATTTGAAAGCATAGACAGTTTAAATGTTCTTGAAGACCAGCACTTAATATTGAATTAAAATCAATGAGGCCAACCATGATCATTTTCTATCGAAATTTTATTTAAACTGAAACAACATTATTATGTTTCTTGCTGCTGTCATAGTTTAAAAAACCTTTATTTCATTCCATTTAAACATTTTAGAAAAGTAGAGTTACAACATATGACCTATCAACATGTCCATCTTTCCAATGAGCAAAAAAGTCCAACTGAACTATACTTGCAGTTAAGTGGCATCCACATTAATTCCACATTATATCTTGTTACCGGCAAATGTGTTCATTTGAAATTTATGCTAATGATTAAGCAACCATAATTCACATTCATTATCACCTCACACAACCATTCTCCCAGGAGAGACTTCAGTAAAACAAATTTTGTGGTAAATTAACTTGTGGGTGCAGTCATAATATTTATGCCTTGCTTGTTTTTTTAATGATACCTGAATATATAAATTTATCATTGCTAAAAATGTTTTGAGTAGATTGTATCACTGGACATATAGACAGTAGTTTGCAAAAAGTAATTTTAAAGAAATACTTATACATGAATGTCAAACAATGAAGCCTCTATGTCTGAATCTATAATGGGTGCAATGATCACACTGGCAAGCTCTCCTATAGACAATAACAAAACCTGATCATTCTCATTCTCAAATGTATATTTCCTAGCAATTAAGGAATGTTTTAGATTTTTACTTGTTACTCAGTAAAATGAGTACCCAGCTTGCTGGGGAAGGTGACAACTGGGGAAGGCAATGGCAAACCACCCCGCTATAGTCTGCCAAGAAAACATCATGAAAGTGTCGTCCCCCCAAAGGGTCAGACATAACTTGGTGCTTGCACAGGGGACCTTTCACCTTTCACCTTTCAAGCAAAATAAAGGTATGAAAAATGAAAAGAAACTCTAACTAAAACTATTCTAAACCAGCACCATTCACTAGAATTCTCAATACTTGCTTCCACCATGTCCATGAGCTCTTTATATATTGCCTTTTCTTCTTCAAATTAATATCTTGGTCTTCTCAAGAAACTCATCAACTCCATCCAACATTTTCTTGGACTTCGTCTTCCTCTCAATCCATTCACTCTTTCTTCATATATTTGCTCTAAGATTCAGTCCCCTCATGTATTCTCTTTATATGATCAGTCTCAGCGTAGTTTTTCATATTAACCACTCTGTTTTATTCAGTTCATATACGTTCAACAGCCGTACATTCTTGATTCTTGTTGTGGCCAAAACCAGGCTCGCTGAAAGCAACCAAATCACTTTGAAGGTACAACATAATTTTATTTGCATGCATAGAAACAATAATGCAATATATACTGGACCTGCAGCAAAGCTTTGAAACTTTGCTGAGTGGCCATGAGCAAAAGCAGAACTACAGAACCTTTGGCCCACTACATTCCAAGACAAAGAAAGGCAAAGGCAAAACAAAGAAAAAGCCAGAGACTGTGGAAATTACAGCATGGCATTGGATTGTCTTTGATAAACCCATCTGGGTGACTTATTGCTTATCCCTTCCTACTGGGTCAGCATGCCATCCACACCATCTTTGAGATATGGCCAGTGAATATAACAATCTGGGTTCCTGGGCCACAGGGTCCTGATTGAGTCTTCTCCCTGTCCTCACTCGGGGTCAGGTCATCTTGCTGTCAATGTTTTCTTACAAGGACACTTTAAGCAGTTGATGTGTAAAGTGGGGTGGAGGGTTGTGGCATCTCATAGGTTTGGTAGTGAATGAAGTTTACATGTGTATGGGGGGGGGAGGTACCTTTTACCACCACAAAGTCTCTTCTTCTCCCACACACCCATTTCCACTGCATTCAACTTTTATGTTTGTCCCAACATAACCAGTTCTTACTTCCATATAACACACCAGGCAGAAACATGCTCTAACATAGAGACATTTTAGCTTCTTTAGAAGAACATTCATATCTCACCAGAGACCACATATTTCCGCTAGCATTTGCACATTTAGAATTTCCCCATTTTCACATCTTTAGTAAACTTTATACCAAAGTACATATTCATCTACTTGCTCTAGCTTTTCACCATGTATAGTATGTTTGACTTACAGATTCTCTCCATTTCCCAGGCAAAAAAAACCTATCTTGGTGTTTGATACATTACTTTTGAGATCCACACAGTTTCTACAATCTAACATTGCTGCAAGTCAGTTGGATTCTCAGCCAACAACATGACATCATCTGTATAAACAAGTATACACACATATACATCCCCAACCAACACGCCTCTAAGCATTTCTTATACGTTTATCCATAAATATAGTAAACAACCAAGGAGTCATCACACATCCTTGTGTTATATCCTGCCTCAGTCACTAAGCATTCGGTTTATTCTCATGCGTGTTTTATGTCCATCATATACTGCTCCTACTGTTTTCAGTAACTCTCTTTCAACTCTGTATATACACAAAATGATCCATAATTGAAGCCTAATCTCTTTAGCATATGTTTTCTTTAAATGAACAAACATACAATAAACTTTCTCCCTCTTGTGCCTCCAAATAGCCCAGTGTCTGTTTCTATACTGATTATCACCATTCACTTGAGCATAACATGCAATTAGCACCAGCCTATGAATTCCTATTTTCTTATGCACCCATAGCAGTCTAGAGGACATTTCAGCATTTTTATTTATAATTAAAAAGACACCTTCACTTCCCTGTGTGTATTCATCTTCTACTATAGAAGATCAGACCACCTTCATTCAGACCTATTACATCCTTCTTCTTTGTATATAGTTTCAAAAACACAGCATGGCTATTTATCTTTCATTCCACTTATTAATCCATGCTGTTTACCATTTACAACTCTTAAATTCTAAGATACAACTTTCACTTCCATAGATTGTCACAGGGAACACCATGGCTTGCATGATTCTAATCTTTGTAGGTATAGACACATCATGGCATTTGAATATCTTTTACAAGGCCTTCATAGCTGCTCAGCCAAGCACTAGTCTGTGGTGTATTTCTTGACTGCTTGTTCCATTACTGTTCATGGTTGATCCTAAAAGGCAGAAGCTATCCACCATTTTGATATCTTCATTGCCACTTCTAAGGCTGGCTTCATACTTCTTGTTGTTAGTTTGGTCTTCTTTATATTTCATGCCCATGCTAGTGGTACAGGCAGTAGTGGCCAGTTATGACATTGTTTTGGCTAGTATGTCACAGGTGTAACTAAGTTACACTTTTCTCCAAGCATGCTCATTCTATTTTATGTAAGCTAGGATCATTAAAGTAGAAGCTACATTGCAAGCCAGCCTACTTTTGCCCAGATAGCACCAACTAGGAGATACATCAGTGAAGTGGACACACTATGAGGATGCCAGAAAGTTTATTTTTTATTTCTTAGATTTATATATTCCACGTTTCTTCCAAAAGCTCAAAGCAACATACATCCCACATTCTCTTCCAGTTTTCCCCCTCCAAACAGCCCTCTGAGGTAGGTTAGACTGAGAGATGGTGACTGGCCCAAAGAAATCCAGGGATCTTCCGTGGCACAGATTGAAAATAAAAATCAGTATTTCCAGTCTTAGTCCAGCACCTGGCTCCCTCAGTTTTATTTTATTTTTATATCCTGCCTTAATTATTTTTTATAAATAACTCAAGGCAGCAAACATACCTAATACTCCTTCCTCCTCCTATTTTCCCCACAACAGCAGCCCTGTGAGGTGAGTTGGGCTGAGAGAGAGTGACTGACCCAAGGTCACCCAGCCGGCTTTCATGCCTAAGGCGGAACTAGAACTCTCGGTCTCCTGGTTTCTAGCCCAGCACCTTAACTACTAGACCAAACTGGCTCTTATGAGACAGAGGATTCAAGTTGTCAGGTATTATTATCATTATCATTATCATTATCATTATCATTATCATTATCATTATCATTATCATTATCATTATCATTATCATTATCATTATCATTCTGACAATTGTTAACAATCCAGAAAGAATAAAGTGATGGTTGGAAATAGCAGAGCTTTGACCTAAAGAAGTAACTAACTTTCCATCCTATGAGCCCAGCATCAGAATGTTTCAAGCAGATATCTGATGAGTTATCTTCAAAACATCTAAATCTTTATAAAAGCCAGCAGCAGAAGGAGCTTGATCCAAAGGAAGGCTCCTACAGAGCCAAGAGATACTTAGCCTTTCTAATAACAGTGTTCAGCTTTGTCTTATACCCTGCCTCATTCACTGAGCATTCAATTTATTCTGTTTTGGAGAATGTGAGCCCATGCAAAGTAGTTTGAACACATCTCACTCATGTGTATCAACAGTTCAACAACAGTGTTTTGATCCTGTGTGGAATCTGTTTTTCACGCTCATTCAGTCCACTGCATGGTTAAAACACTGGTTCTCACCATCCACAAACTCACCTGCATCTTATGGAAGAAGTAGAATTTTTTTACAGCACCATAACACAAATGCTTTCATACCGTAGCATTTTTCTTTGATACTATTAATGCATTCATTCTTGAAAATTACTTATACCTGTTGTAAAAGGAGTCGGGAGTCATTCCTTATTCTATTTCTGTTCTTTTCTTTTTCTTTCTTTCTTTCTTTTCTTTTTTTTTTTTTTTGCACTTCTGTTCTCTTTCTCTTTCTTCATTAGTTTCTATTCAATTTTCTCTCTTTGTTTTAAATTTTAATAATGTTATTATAAACAAAAAGAAAATTCAGCTTTGTCTTCTTAAGTGTAGCACACCCACCCAATACAGTATAATGCCACTTTCTAAAAATGATAGCTAATTTTAGAACGCTTTTAGAATGCTGTTAGTTGAGTGAGAGAACTTCGTTTTGTAGACCAGCATATACATTTTAAGTAAAATGTTTATTTATTCTGAGTTTCTATTATAATTACAGCACACATCTTTCACGTGAAAACTTTTTGGTTTTGATGAGAACTGTGCAAGCATTACAGCAACAATTGCCTCCATAGAGTCCTAATTTAAAATATCTTCTTCGTAAGCTAGCATTAAAACCACTTTTAAATAATCAAAACTCATCTGTATAATATGCTATTTACCTGAATGTTTCATGCTTCAAAATTAGCAATTGCAGAGTCCTAGTCTCAGCAAAGAAGAGATGTAAGCAGCTGAGTTTTAATCAGAGCCTCCTATTTCTGATACAACCTAGTGTCAAGAAAAAGAGAAGGTGGTAAAGAGCATGAGGCCTTACAAGTACATTCATGTTTCAGGTTTCATATATAACAATGTAATTTTATGCATATTAGTTCAGAAGAAAGCCCTACTATATTTGTAGAATTACTCCAAAGTCAATGTGCATCAGATTGTTGCCTTAGCCTTCTACAATCTGGTTTCTGGTTTTGCATCATGAAAATAAGCTCTCTTGTATTGACATTCTTCTCCGTATGTGGACAGTACAAAAAGATTGACTACCAAGGTAGCAAACACGGCCCCACAATTCCTCTTATGCATTGCTGTTTAGGTGAAGTAAAAGCATTTGACCTAACTAAAAATGTTGTTTCAAGAAGTCTACCAGGACAATTATATCTACACCTAAAACTACTTCCTTGGCTTCCATGCAAGCAATTGGAGACTCACATGCATAACTATGCAGTTGGCTGGAATGGTTCTCAATATAACACTTATTAACTTTCATTCTTTATTCTAACACTTATTAACTTTTATTCTTATTATCAAAGACAAAAACAGTCCTAGAGGCATAACATTTAGAGCATCACCACATACAGAGAAAATACCTCCTTTAATATCAGGGATGCTCTTGGCACCTTCACAGGACCGGCAGTGAAAGTGCATAATGACCCTGTCTCCCAGAAAAATGGAGTTTTTTGTTTTTTTTCCTATTACCCTATAACTATGTGTCTGCTTGCACACTGTTTCTGACTTATGGATATGTTCCTGCCAGATGCCCATCTTATTTCCTGTCTTTCAATTAAAAAAAAAAAGAAAAAATAAGAGGGGAGTTGTACTGTAATGCCAGTTAAAGGTTTTATTTGAAATTTTGTGTGTGTTTTAAAAACTATTACTCCTGCCCCCTGTGCTGAAAGTTCTTCTCTAACTTCTCTGTCTCCCTGCAAATGAAATGCCAGGTTTTCTACTTCTTTTTACAGTGCTTTAGAATTTCTTATAGATTTATTTGTGCTTGGCTGTTTTAATTTACTTTGATGTTGTGGAATATGCTGTTAAAGTTTTCTTTCTCATTTTGTTTTCCTCTGTTACATATTTCTTCATAATTCTGTCTACTCCTTGACTGTCCATTCCTCCTGATCTGAAAAATTGCCATGGAATTAGTTGGCAATTTATTGAAGAATGGGAAGCTGCGGAGGCCCTCTGAAAGAGAGGATTCATCTACACACATATACAACTTGGCCACCTGACAAAAAATTGTGAAAAAAATCTCAGCAAATAATTTAGTGCATGTAAACTTTTGATTTAAAACTCTGAGCTTTATAAAATGTGGAATTAAAGTTAAGAGCCTTCACTTCCTTTAGAAAGGGCCTTTCTTTGTCATTGTCATCTATTCCTCTATGCTGGCCTCTAAATTTACTGGTATCACTAATAATTGAGTTATGCCACTGTGTTGCTAATACACAGCTATAAACAACAGGAAAGACTGTCTGAAGTCAATTGTGCTGGAACACAATAGATTGTCATGATGCGCCATTGCTGATGAAATATAGAGTAAAATACAACAATAACTATAATGGGGGGGAGGTTCCCCTCACATTTCCATTATACTATTTAAGCCCTTTCTTTTCTGTTTCTTGCTCTGAAGATGTCTTCCACAGCTGTGTATGTGTGTGAGAACTCACATTGTTTATGGCACACTTCACATCTCACAATTTGTGGAATGTTAATCTGGGGTGCTAGCTGTCAATCCACTTGAACTAAAAATGGGTCATCTAGGGTCCAGTACAATATATCTGCCCTTAGCTGGTGAGCAAGATCCAGTACATAACTTGGGGGTCCTCTTGGACTCACGACTCCTACTCGAAGAGCAGGTGGCAGTCATGGCCAGAAGGCCTTTGCGCAACTTGGTGTTGTGTGCCAGTTACGCCCCTTCCTGGAGCGAGAGGACCTTCAAACGGTCATTCATGCCCTGGTCATCTCCCATATAGACTACTGTAATGCGCTCTACATGGGGCTACCCTTGAAGAGTATACGGAAGCTATAGCTGGTCCAGAATGCAGCCACACAGGCAGTTTTAGGTGCTTTAAGATCAGCACATATTACTCCCTTGCTCCGTGAGCTGCACTGGGTGCCAGTCTGCTTCTGTGTCCAATTCAAGGTGTTGGTTATGACCTTTAAAGCCCTACTTGACATGGGTCCAGGTTACCTAAGGGACCGTCTCATCCCTGTTACATCTACCCGGCCCACCCGGTCATGCAGAGAGGGCATGTTGCGGACCCCTCTACAAGAGAATTCCATCTGGCAGGGTCCAGAAGGCGGGCCCTCTCTGCAGTAGCTCCCACCCTTTGGAACATCCTTCCCCTGGAAGTGCGGTTAGCACTTCCAGACTTCAGAAAACAGCTGAAAACCTGGTTTTGTCACCATGCTTGGAGTGGGGAGAGGAAGAGCCGCTCTTGGGGTTGGTTGGTTCCCTGGTCCTGCTGGAACCGATCTTGTCCCCTTGGGGTAGAATTAGATCTGCCATCACTTGGATTTTATTATATTTTATATTTATATTTATTGATATTATTCTGATTTTAATGAATTTTATACTGCTTTATTGTGAACCGCCCAGGGTCCCCCGAGTGGGGGAGATGGGTGGTAATAAAAATATGATAAATAAATAAGAAACTTTTTTTCAAGATTTTGAAATCTGCTACTGCTAAATTAGAAATCCCAGCATCGCTTGCTGACAGTTAGAAATGGTAGGAGTTGTGATTCAGAAATATCTGGAGGGCCACAATTTTTCTGTCCCTGTTTAAAGAAATCTTGGAGTTGTTTAGCTATCACATGAGTTTTTGTGACAGCATCAGGCCATCTTTAGCATGTGGCATGCTGAGGACTGTCTATCAAAGGTAATGCTGAAAGGAGTAGTGCCAGACGGGACCATCATTCTCCCATCACTCTCTTCCTCAACACCTTTGGGCTTTACATTTAATGCTGAAATATCCCAAATCCTCAGCCAAACTCTTCTCAGCTCTTCTGCCTTAAACCCATATCCCAAATATGGAATGTTGTTGGTTTCTAGGGACTTCTACAGCAATTTGACCCTGCTTCTTGTTCCAGCTTGCCCCTCCACCCAATAAAAAAATCCCATAGAAGCTTATAGAAATGTAGTCATTAAACTGAAGTAAAAAATGTACACTCAGTACCAACAAAACCTTTTAGCTCTTGCTGAGACAAACCTGTTTGCAAATATGAGGAGAAAACGTTGGTCACTTTTAAATTGTTTTGATGCTAAGCATGAAAATGAGGAAATGCTGATTTATTGGGTAATTTAGGACTACTTCATAAATAAATGAAATCCATCTTAGAAGACTTCAAGAAAACAAATGACTAATACATGAATGGACTTGTATGTGTATCAGTGGCATTTTGGAGACTAATGGGGGAGATTCAAATGCAAGGATAGATATATAAACTGGAAACAAAACAATCTCTCCTGTGATGTGCATCGGAGAGAAGACTGCCTCCAGTTATATACACAACCTTAAGAAATGCTATGCTGAATTAAACCAAGGATCCATTTAGTTTAACATCTCATTTTCCACAATGGCTAAACACCTGCTTCTCATAAACACAAGCGAGACATGAGGACAATATTTTTCTATTTTTTCTGTTTTGATTTTTCATCAGAATATTTCATAGTGATGATATTTTCACCTATGAATTTAGGGGTTGGACTGCAATAGGAAGTCTCTGGGTCATGTGTTGGGTATTACTGATTAATTAAGCATGCCTGCAATTGTATATTGTTACTTGATTACCTTGGACTGCCTGTATATATTGTCATTCCAGACTTCCAGAAGTTTCAGTCAAGAAGCTGAAAAAACAAATGCATTCCTGACTCTAGTGTCCTTTTTGATCAGTAAAAAAGACACAACAATATTGACAAAGGAAGAGTCCTAAAAGAAACCCTACCAAGCCATCCCTTTTCTCCAACAAGGGAGAAAAGGCAGTTCGAACAAATAAATAAACAAAAAATAATGGTGAACTGGTTGCAGTGAGTAAAGAAAAAAGCACAAGAGCACAGATATCATAGATGTGAACATTCTATTAGAGAGACTTGAACAATTTTTGATGAAAATGAGATAGTTGTTGAAAAAAAAGGTGCCTATTTACTGTGTGTTATGGGAGGCAAAACATACAGCTTGTTGAGATGCTTAACTGCTCCACAAAAGGCTTTGCAATACAGCTTTTCCAAAGTAGTAAATTTAATGCAGAAATCTTTAACACCCAAGCCATTAAGAACTGCAAAGTGATTCTACATAGTTTAGTATCTACAAACAGAAAGAGACTGGGACAATCCACTGCAGCAACTGCTGTTGATAAAAAGCTGTCTGAACATTTGAAAATTGATGAAAATGAATGAAGTTCACTAAATGATGTGGTGAAAGATCAGCAGGTCTGTGGAATTCTGAAAAAGAAATAAAAATAAAAAAAATATCCTTTAAGAGGCAGATTTAGCTTTTAATATTTAAGAGAGCATTTGAAATTGTTATCTCCATGGAAACTGCTGCTAGAAATACGATAGAGCTGCAATCAGGAGTGAAAACAAATGCAAATAAGCTTGCAATCACATACGGACAGATAGGAACAGGTCAAAATGAACTGTGTTATGATTGTGGCAAAGATTCACATATACCAGCTCAATGTGGATTTAAAGGAGAAACCCGCAGAAAATGCAGTACAATGGGGTATAGTACAGAAAAGCAAGCTATCTGATAAATAAGCAATTATTTAAAATAACAAAGTCTATGCCATTGGTGAAGAATGTGATAATAAAAGAAAGAAATATGTAAGCTGTAAATCTGTAGCATAAAGGGTGAAATGAGATCAGTAATATGATTTACACCAAAAGTGAATGGCAAAGCCATATCAATGCAATTGGTCACTGGTTCTGCTGTAGCATGAATTTGAACAGCATTTCTGAGAGGCTAAACTAAAGCTGTGAGAAATCCAGTTAAAAACTTATACAGGAGAAAAGATCATTCACGTTGAAAAGGTATCTGTAAAACACAATAATCAACAAGGTATATTGGACTTGTATCTTATGGAAACAGATGGGCCAGCACTATGGGATCGTGACTGGCAGAGTAAGTTGCTGCTGGATTACAGACAACCAACAGCTTGTGTACTACACTTCCTATCATGGAGACTACAGAGAATAAATTGAAAAAGATATTGGATGGCTTTCTTCAAGAATTGCATTGACATACTCAAACAAATCAAAGGTAGGGTAGCGTTACAGGAAAATGCTGCACCCAAGTTTCACAAAGCATGTTCCATTTGACAGATGCAGAAATGGTAAAATCTGAGCTGGACTGGATTGAAGCTGGGGGAATTCTTCCAAAACCTTACTGGAGTCCATGGGCTATACTTGTGGTTGCAGCAACTACAAAGACAGATCTATCAGGATCAGTAGTGATTTTAAAGTTACTATTCTTTTAGAGTTACTATTCTTCTATTATAGACTCTACCTAGCAGGCCCGCAACTAGGGTCTGTGTCACCCAGGGCAAACATGAATTCCGTGCCCCCCCCCCGTCCCATGGGTTGGTGAGGGAGGTGTTAGCGAGTTTTATTATTCTATTATACATGAAATTAATAAAACATTTGGTATACAAATACTATTTTGTCATTTTGGTGCCCCCCCCAGTGCGGCATCCAGGGCAATGCCCCACTTGCTGCCCCCCTGCCCCCCCTGCCCCCAGTTGAGGCCCTGCTACCTAGAATTGAGGACACTTCTGCCAACTTTGCTGCAAGTCACTTCAGCGAAATAGGCTGATTTTTTTACAAATGGAAATGGAGGAAGATTCCAAGGTGTTTCTTTCCATAACTATATACAAGGAGTTATATTATTATAACAGACTTGTTTGTGGAGTAGAGACTTCACCAACAGTTTGTCAGAGGGCCATGGTACAACGCTAC
Organism: Candoia aspera; assembly: GCF_035149785.1. Classification (NCBI taxonomy): domain Eukaryota; kingdom Metazoa; phylum Chordata; class Lepidosauria; order Squamata; family Candoiidae; genus Candoia; species Candoia aspera. The sequence goes on along the minus strand of NC_086155.1, from coordinate 152,479,171 downwards.
AAGACCGTCCAGGCTTATTTAAATGAGATCATTGTCACCAGAGAAAACTTTGATGTACAACTGAGAAACCTTGAGATAGCATTGCAGAGATCAGCTAACTTTGGCGTTTGAAAACTATGCAACTTATGTGAGCTCTGTAAGATTTTCATTACTAATTGTGGCCATGCTATTGATGGACAAGGCTTACACTAGCATGCAGAGAAAGTTCAGGTAGTTGTGAATGCCCCAGGGCTCCAAGTCATGACGTACCTATAACCCTTTTCAGGGTTTGTTATTGTAGCAAATTCTTGCCAAATTTAGCCACTGTGCTCCACTGCTCAAACATTTTGCTGCAAGTGGGTTGGTTGGATGTCAAATATGGTGCTTGCACATTATAACGTACGCTTGCCAGTGAAACTGACTTGTGATGGTTCACAATATGGCAATGGCACAGTTATGACACAGCTCATAAAAGATGAGTGCATGCCTGATAGCTTTTGCATTGTGCTCACAATTGCAGAGAAAAATATGCTCAAGAAACAGAGAGGTGTTGAGCTTGCTTTGGAGAGTTAAAAGATTCCTCGTTTATGGAATGAAGTATGGAAGGAAGTGTACCTTCCTCAATGATCATCAGCCACTACTGTCAATCTTCAAGCTACAAAAAGGGATTCTGCTTACAACAGCTGCTGAAGTGCAGCATTGGGCTTCATTCCTCGGTGCATACAGATATAAAACAGAATTCAAAAGGACGTGTAATCATGCTAATGTGGATGGATTGTCTTGTTTACCTCTAGAGAGTAAGCAGTCTGAAAATCCATGTCCAATAGGGATTCCTTTGACATGTCTCTCACAGAGATGGATAGTCTTTCTATCATAGCTGAGAAGATTCAGAGAGAACTTAGGAGAGCCCCAAAATTGTCTCAAGTCTACACAGCAATCCAGAATAGGTGGAATACAGTACACAGCAAAAATCTCTGTTCTTTGGGTTTTACTTGACAACAGTGGGTCTGACATAATACAACAAACAGCCCAAGCTATGTAAGCCTTAGATTTGAGGCAAGCAGACAGCAAGGCAGTTGCAAGTTTGTGAGCTTTAACTGACCTACTGTAAATCTTTCAACAGAAACTGAGGCAGAAATAAGAGCAAGCTATTAGAGAGGCTTGAAAATATAAAAGTCAGAGTTCTTGCCATGCAAATTATGTCAGCAGAGCAAGGCTGTTTGCTTGAAGAAACTGCAGGCAGGAAAGCTTGGATCATCCAAGAACAGGCCATGTGTCTAGAGCAAGACAAATCTCCAAAATCCAGCTGAGAAATCAAGGCAAGCATTTGTTCACAAAGCAAGGGATGATACATCCCAGGAAACAGGAAGGTTGTTTTCAGTGAGGGGCAGGAGTCTTGAGGACCTCTTATGTATCCAGAGTCCCTGGCTTTCCTTAATTAGAAAAGTGGATACCCCCTTCTCTTGAGGAGTGGTGCCAATCTCTGCTGTTAAACCCTTTTAAGCTGGTAATGTGAGTTAGAGCTTGGACTCTCCCCAGGCTTTGACTCCTTGCTATCTGAAGCAGCAGCCATCTGCACTGCATCTGACTCATCACTCAAAGGTAGTTTGGAATGTTGTTTAGTGGCCAGGAATCGATGAACAAGTTGCACAGGTGATCAACATGTTTAACAGATATCTCAAACCGACCACTTCACTTGTGGTCAGTTTGGCCATGGTTCACATGGATTTTTGCAGGACCATTTATGAACACAGTTGTTTCGTTTTTGTGAATACATGTTCAAGTAATCTGGGATGTTTTCAGTGAGTTCAATAACAGTAATGCATATCATAGATGTATTGAGACAATTCTTTGAAAAACAGTATTCCAAAACAATTAGTGAGTGGCAATGGTCCAATCTGAAGCTAAACTGTTTCACACATTCCAGGAGTGGGGGCAAAGCGGTGGGGGATGGAATCAACCAGACATCAGCACTATATTTCTCAACTACAAATGAATTGGTGCTGTCTGAGTTTGGTTGTTTGCTTGCAGACATTTCATTACCAACTAGGAACAACATCAGTGCAAGTAAGTTTGCTGCCTGTTTATATACAGTAGCTTGCCCTGCCAGTTTTGGTGGGGGTGTGGTTTCCTCCTTGGAGGTTCCTTGATTGGAGTATTGTTTTCTGCCTGTTTGTCTGGTGTTGATCCCTGCTTTTCTGAATGTTGGCTGCTGGAGGGGATGTGGTCTAGTCTTTTTGTTTCCTTCCTAGGTTTTTATTGTCTCTTTTGAATTGTATGTAAATATGGTTTATCTCTATCTGTCTAATGGATGGCTGATTTGTCTTGAATGCCAAGGTGTTATGGAGAGCTGTAAGGCTAACAGGGAGTGATCTGTCTATGACATGGGACTGATGGTGACACCCCCAACTCCAGATCATATTGCCACTGTCCTGAAACACAAACCAGATCTAGTATGTGACCCTCAGAATGACTTGGGCAGTAAATAACTTAGATCAGGTCTGTGGTAGCCACCAACTCCTGAGCCTCCTCCTATCCTGGGCCCATAGAAGGCAGACTGAAGTCTCCAAGCACCATATGTCTGGGGAATTCCATTGTCAATCCATCCAAATATCTCAGGCTGCTATGCATCAGGGAGGCTGGTACAATAGCAGCAAACCCATCTGATCTCTACAACTGAACTACACAAATAGGGTCCCACATCTGGTTATCTGAGGACCAGTGCCCTGATAGCCACCAGAGTCTCTCAGATAATAGCCACTCCACCACAGAATTGTAGCTAATGCCGCACTCAAAGCACAGGTGGTCACAATTCTGAAGGAAACCCCAATCCCAACCCCATGCCCAGCCAAGGTTTTTTTTTTAATGCATACAAAAGGTCAGTCCTCTCATCCACAGTTAAATCATGGATGAGGCAAGCTTTGTTACAGACCAACTCTGCATTAAAGAGCAACAGTTGTAAACCAGGGGCACTGAAGCTGCAAAGAAGCAGTTTTGGGGCTGAGCACAGGGGGCTGAAACACAGCCTTGGCAACAAGCTCTAAGACCACCTTCCCTGAGAGCAGCCCACACATCACCCCATGGCTGTTGCTATCCTGAAGCTACTGCCTGCCCTCTTTCCTACCCACCCCAAATGTCACAAAGCCCAACCCATTTTCTCCTACCCCTAAGTTAAAGGGTCCCATTCACACAATCCAGTAACTCACTCCTGCAAGCAGCCAGCAGTTCTGAATTTCTGGGTGCTTCTGCACAACACTCAGCATAATAACTCTGGCCTAACATGGTTGAAATTCCTGAGATACCACCAGTAGCACTTACCACTGAAGTAGACACACAACCGTTTGTTGCTGTATGGCCACTAGTACCATTGTACACACCAAGCATTCCTATCTATGGTGAGATATGTTATCCCATTTGCATATGAAATCCACCACAGTGCCTAGATTTACATTAATAAGAGTCTGCATCTTGGCAGGGACAGTATATTGGAATATTATTGTAATTGTTTAAGTATACGTGTAATCTTGTATTGTTACTCAGTTACCTTGGGCTTCTTTATATGTTATATTTTTTTGCAATCTTGTTAGAGTTAGTTATTCCAGAAGTTTCAGTAAAGCAAGCAGCAGAAAAACCTACTTCTGATTTTAGTGGCATTTGTTGATTGGTAGGAAAGAGAAAACATTGTAGTTCTCCAAATGCTGTTGAACTGTTGAACTGAACTGTTGACCCAGTAGCAGACACAATAAGCACGGACATTGAGAAATAGTATAGTTGAGGAACATCTTTCAAGGTACAGTGATACAAATAGCCACCATAACATTCTCCTTCATTGATTTGTCTAATCCCTTTAAAACTAATCAAACTATGTATTTTGCATTTTTATCACTATAAAGTAAGTATGTGGTCTAGATTAGGATTCACCAACTGTTTGCTTCCCTGAATTATGCACACACATACTGTATATCACTCATCACTTAAAGAAAAACAAGAAAACCTTCTCTGTTAGCAATAAGGTTTTTTTTCTATGATGCCCTTAGCACTATATAGTGGGAACAATTATTTTATTCCCCACCAATGTCAGTTATCATATTTTGTTTTTTTCCCTCTCCCGCCCCCACTCCTTATTTAAAACCTTACATAAAAGGGTGAAATGTGTGGGATCTGCTTGATTAAAAATATATATGCTGACCTTCCAAAACAAGGTAGATATAGCGGAGGAGAGGGAGACATGCAGAAAATTAATGTGAACCAAGCCATACAGTATTTTCATATAGTACTTTCACTGAATAGACAGCTGAGTTATCAGTAAGTGAGACATCTTGTTTAGACAGCTGATGTCAGTAAGTGAGACACATTATTTAAGCTTAGGTCATATCCAAACTGCCACAGAGCTGGCTCTACCACTAGGCAGAGTGAGACAACTCAGGTCATGTCCACGTTTACCTTGTCAGTTGCTTTTGTTCTGTGCTCATGGCAGCATTCATCTAAACTGACTTAAGAAAAACATGTCTGGACTGAGACACCTTGGAAACAGCTTGCAAAGAATTCAGTCTGGACTATATGCTACCTCCCATTGGGCTGTCCCCCAGTTGCTCTGCCTCTACCTTCCTGTTCCAGGACAGCAATTGCCAATTGCTTTCCTTCCTGTGGGTGGGTCTTTCTGGATATATATAATTTTATATGTAGTAATACGTATTCATGTATAGAAGCATATCTACATGAACTAAAGTTAAACGTATATTTACAAAGTTAAAGCATCAAAAGTCTGTTGCACTCTGGTAACTTCTAACTTCTTTCTCATCAGTGTTGTTAATTATTGCTTCCTTTCTTTCATCTGGCTAGCTTTCCTAACTAGCCAAGAGCTATTTAAAAAAAAAGGAAGTGCAGAGTTACACCATTTGATCTTTCCTCCAGTCACTTGAGGTAAAAGGATTCGAACAATGAAGTAGTGGAACTTTGCATTTAAGGGAAAAAAAGCCCTCAGCGAAGGAAAACTAGAAGAAAACAGTACTTAAAATAATAATAATAATATTTCTGTTGGGTTTTAAACCAGCAGTTTCTTATATAGCAGGCAAAGCTCTTAGCCACTATGCTTTATTAACACTAAGGATAAAGACAACATCATATAAGCTCTTAGATATGACACGAAATATTGCCTTAGTTGAGGGGACATTCCTTAAGAAGTAGCCAGTGAATTGCTGGGGCTAGCTGTAAGGAAGTACAGCCCTCCTGCCAAATGGACAAGAGTGTTTGAAGCAACAAAGAAGAAAAGACTGTTTTCAAACCACAGCAGGAAAATGAGCTTGGGGGTGACATGTGCAAAGGGAGGGAGGGAGGTGAGTAAAGGCTGGCATCTCCTTCCACCAGTATTTCTCAACCTCACCAACTTTAAGTTGTGTGGACTTCAACTCCCAGAATTCCCCCAGCTAGCATGCTGGCTGGGGGAATTCTGGGAGTTGAAGTCCATGCATCTTAAAATTGTTGAGGTTGAAAAACACTGCTTTACACCCTCAAAAGTGGTTGCTGTCCTATTCTGGTGACAGGGAACTAGATAATGCAGATGCACCCTGACTCAGGTCTAATGCAGAATTCAGATGCACGTCCAGTCAGCTTCTGAATATGAAATGGGAAGGCAATTTTTATCTTTTTTTGCCTCTGGTAGCAAAACATTTTGACCCACTTTGCCACCTGAAACCTAAAACAATATGTATACAAAGCTTGCTGTCAGGCTTTGACTGAGAAACATTTATATTTATTTTTTTCCTCCTGGAACATTGTTTGAGGACATTTCTTCTGGCCCTAATTAAATGTGCTGTTTTGCTATTGCTGAGGATTTTATTATAATAGAAGAGGAGTCGGGAACCTTTTTCAGCTTAGAGGCAAGATTCCAATTTAGAAACAATCCAGGGTGCTTTACTCCACTGGAGTAGGAGGCCAAGGTCAAAGCAGATGTCCCTACTGAGATGGCTGATGTCTCTTTTCTTTCACAAGCAACTGAAAGGCCAGGTGAGAAGTAATTTAAAATCCAATCCCTATGCAAGTTTACAAAAGGGAAGCATCATGTGACAATTAAAGATAGTGAGAGAGATAATTAAAAGACCAGTCAGAGGCAGGACCATTGCATCAGCAGTGGTACCTAATAACAAGAAGCAAATGCTGTCCATTGGAAGATGCAAACTCAGCTCCAACAATCATTCAAGGGCTCTTGCACTGAAGATGTTGCCTAGTGGGGCACTGAAATGTCTGCAAGAAAACAACCAAGCTCAGAGAGCACCAAGGACTCCAGGCTCTTCAATAGTTAAAAATACCAACCAAACCTTGGCAAAACAAATTTTGAAGATTCCAACACAGCCTGGAACTTTGAAGCTTCCTCCAGAGATTAATAAGTCTCTAAAGTGCTCTCTGCACTTACAAAACAACAGGCAAAGATTAGAAGGTCAAAGAAAGGCCTGACAGCTAGATTCTCAAGGCAATTTAACGCAGAAAAATACACCAATGAGAAAAGAGAAATTTAAAAAAGAAAAGAAATCCCTCCACCAGCCCTGCTTCTCCAAATATCTCAGAGGTATCAGGATGACAAGCAAGGAATATGTTCACCAAAAAAAAAGGGGGGGGGGAATTGCAAATTGGAGTGCTCAGGAGGCTGGATAAGGCACAGGGACCAATAGATGTGAACCACGTTACTGATCTAAATTGTATTTACCCACAATCATTTTTACAGGCAGCCAATACATTTATCTTAATTAATGGCAGGAGTGCAGACATACTGAAATTCAATATATCAATATAAAATAATATTTACACTTCATTTTTTATCAGTTTCAGATGAACACAATTAGCTTGAGTTAAAGCATTTTTTTATTTGTCTTATGGTACTTATAACCCACCCTGGACTGTGGATGCCCCACAACAAACCAAAACCAAAATTAAAAACATAACAATAAACAGCTAAATCCAGAACAGAATCAAAACCAGAAATAACCAGCACAGAAAGCAAAGGAAACAGCCCAAAGCTATATAGCTTTATTAGGAGGATCTCTGCTTTGTTTGGGGAAAACTTGAGAAGAAAGTGCAGAGCTAATCTGCCAAAAATGGGGAATAGCTTATTGACCCAACAGCATAGGCTTTCCTATGTATGTATTCTGCTGTCTTCCAAATGGCAACTAACTATATTTAAACATTAAAATTTGAAAGGCATTCTTTCAAATAATATCAATTGTGTAGTCTCTACAAGAGATAATTTCCTAACTGTTTTATATAAAGTGCAACAGAAGCTTATCACTGTACTATGAACAGTGTGATGTAAACTGCTACTCCGCTGCAAGTTTTGACCAACTATCTCTTAATGTTTAGCTTGTCAATAAGGCTAAACGTTGAAACACTTTGAGTGAAATATATGAGGCAGTGCAAACTAGTAGGACAGTTATCTAAGTTTATGGAATAGCTTATTACAACTTTTATAGCCACTGAAATCTGGCTGTTGGATAATTTTTCCTGTAGTATATTTCATTCTAAACATAAAGCTAAAGCATCTCATTTAATTTTACAGTGATGCAGACTCTTCTGGAAAATACAATATAAAACAAAGTCTTGTGCGGTGAAAAATGAGGTGAAATGCAATCATCTGCTTCTATTTGAAGGAGGAAATATTTCAAAAAGGACAATACAGTTTTTGCTTATATATACAGTATACACACACACACACACCGGGGTGGGGGAGAGAGAGAGGCTTAGCTGTAGTTATTTATTGAAAACAAAACCAACCATAAAGTTAACAGGACCTCAATACAAGAATAAACTTTTGCTGTTCTTTTTAGATATGTTTACCATTTTCAGTCTTACTATCTTTCTCCTTTCCTTCTGGAAATTGCTCCATTTCCTGCTTCTTCTTTCCCCTTATCTTATATGAGACCTGATCTTGATGTTCAAAGTGTTTAGAAGACCATGGTAACAGTTCGAAGGGAAGCCAGCCAGAAAGTTCTAGCTGTTTCAGTTGGCCTTCCCCTCCCATAGTAAACCTCCCACTGGAAGGTTTTTCTCACAGCATCGGGAGCTAACAAGCAGGAAGCAACATCTGCACTCTTATCAGTACCAGTTTGCTGGGAGCCACCATTTTCATCTTTTAGAATGTCCTCACTACTTTGGAGAACTTAGGAAAATGAAAGGGCAGTCCATGGCACGGATAAGAGCATTGGTGTGATGACCAGCCGCTCAAGCATTCACTCAATGACAATCTAGAGACTTGTGCTCAATTAACTGTTTAATGAAGCAAAACATTCTGATACAAGGAAAAAGTTGTGAATGCCCTTTTCCCATGCATTCTGCAGTTTAAAATCACAAACCTCTATTTGCTTCCCCACCTACAACTGCCCGCCTAGGTATGCACCTGTCCCTGGTACCAGCAGATGGCTTGAACGGTTACTGCCCGTTGACCTTGGCAAGGGGCATCTAACCCAAACAATATATTTCACACTCCAATCTCATTCCCCCTCCCTGCTGGCAGCTCACAGTATGCTGACACGGGTTTTTGGATATCTTCAAAATGGCAGCGAGTTCGATCAGATGTTAGATAAACATTTGGTCAAGGAGTCTGACAATTGGGAATAATTAATGGGAAGACACATGCAAGACATCAGTAGTCAGTCTAATGGATACTGTTGTCCTGAGAGCTTCCTTATTATGCTGTGTGCCAAGGCTGGGTTTGTAGAACAGTGTCTCTCAGTCTCAGAATCTTTAAGATGTGTGGACTTCAATTCCCAGAATTCCTCAACCAGCCATATATCTATTTTAAGGCCCCAGATTCTTCTGCCAAATTTCAGCATTGTGATTTTTCCATCAAAAATTGGTAATCAGGTTTCCTTCTCCCTCCCTCTCTCTTTGTGTATGCGAAGACCTAGAATAGGTTTAATAAAATGTTATATCAAAAACAAAAATCCTGAAATATCCCACCATCCCCAAACCTGGAAAATGGAGAAAAATTTGTGTAATGTAGCCTTACTGATATCTTTACTCTGCCCATGACACCTTCACACCCAAAATAGAGCCAGTTTGGTCTAGTGGTTAAGGTGCTGGGCTAGAAACCAGGAGACTGAGAGTTCTAGTCCCGTTTTAGGCATGAAAGCCAGCTGAGTGACCTTGGGCCAGTCACTCTTTCTCAGCCCAACTCACCTGACAGGGTTGCTGGTGTTGGGAAAATAGGAGGAGGAAGAAGTATTAGATATGTTTACCACCTTGAGTTATTTATAAAAATAATAAAGGCAGGATAAAAATAAATAAATCAAGCAAGCAAGGGCCCAATGTAGCAAATAGTATCAATATAACAGTACAAGCTTATGAGTCATAATGAACAGACAACAGTGAGTTACAACAAATTCAGTAAACACTCTATTATCTCACCTAGAAAGAGATGATGATACTACTGTATCCTGGCTCTTGATAGCACTGCTAAGTGAGAAAGAAAACCAGTAAGTTTAAGGTTATACTTTCTATCACATGGCTCAGCACATCTGCAGTTCTTCTGTTGCTTGTTTATGACTGAACCCATTCAAACGATGAAAGCTAGATATAACTTGGGCTGCTGAAGATGCTTATTAGCATTCATCTATGATTATATCTGTCTCTTCCACCCCAGCAGACCTATTTACATATATTAATCTAGTGGAGTTACAGATGGCAAGCTCAGTGGTTAGAAATTGCTCTGACATTTAAACTTATCTGTTCTTAATTGCCATGCTTAAAAATCCTGAGCATAGCACCTTACACAATCTTCTGTGCTCTGATGACCTTACCAGAGGCTGGAGGGTACCAGGTTGGAAAAGTTAAATAATTTTTTTAAATGATTTTAAGAATGGCAACTAAGCATCAAAAAACAAATCAGAGAACGGGCAAGTGGGGCTTCAGAAAACTCTGATATAATAATTTCAATATTCCTAGTGAGACTAATCATATATTAGAAAGATTTGGAGGTCATATGGTTCAACCATCCTCCCCTGTTTAATGCAGGATGTACTTATAAAATGGTTATCCTGCCCCTATCTAATATCTAGCTGCAATACCTTCTTATTCATAGTACAAGAACAGGCACAAGTTTGATCATACATATAACTTGTTCTTAGAAACCATTCTGGAAGTTGTTCTTATTTTCAAAGGGGAAATTGGAGCTAAGAAGAAATATTAATTTTCTTGATGAAATCATGCCTGGATATGAATGAAGAACTGAAGCTCAGCCAGTTTTTAGGATGTTCAGTTGGAAACACCAATAGAACTAGTTTGGTGTAGTGGTTAAGGCAGCAGGCTAGAAACTGGGAGACTGTGAGTTCTAGTCCCACCTTAGGCACAAAGCCAGCTGGGTAACTTTGGGCCAGTCACCCTCTCTTAGGAAGCAGGCAATGGCAAACCACTTCTGGAATCTTGCCAAGAAAACTGCAGGGATTTGTCCAGGCAGTCACCAGGAGTCAAGAATTGACTTGAAGGCACCAAAAGAAAAAAAAAATATATGGAAACACCAGTTTATAGTAACAGCAATAACAGCACAGTAAACATGACAACATGTTGGATTCTGAGCTGGGTGTTACTTTTTAGAATATTTATTGACAGATACGAATTAAGCATCTTAATTTATTTCTAGAGAAGCCAGTTATTTATAATGTAAGCTCAAACTTTAAATTGCTGGTTATGACATTCAAAGCCTGGAGCCAGGCTATTTCAAGAATGGACCTTCCCATATGACTATTCCTATGTACTAGTCCCATGTACTTGATCAGGGGAGCTTGGTTTTGAATTCTAGCTCTTTCTGAATATCTGTTGGATAGATCAGAGCAAGCGCAATTTGAGGAGGCAGCATGATCAAAGCACCGTCCCTTTGTTCATGCGTGCAATATTGATACAAGTCCACAACCACCATCTTGATATTTTTTTATCCTCCCCTCTCCGTGCCCCCCCACCCCCCACCCATGGATGCTGTTGATACAGGCTTCCTTTTTACTAAAAGAAATTTAAGCTTATTTTCAGTTATTCTTCCCTGTAAAGCTCCTGAAAATATCTAATCTGGAAAGAGGGAAGACTCCCTGACACAGTATGGGAGATGGCTTTATTATATGCCAAGGAAACTGATGAAAATTCCTCTTACTTCCTGATTCCAGTGGCAGCCTATCTTGATCCCAACCAATTCCTTACCAAGGAGGCCTTCTGCTTAATGTATGCAAATTCTTTACCACACTTAAATAAAATAAACACTGATTTTTACTGTCTCTCTCTCATAAGCTCTCTTTAAGGTTTAATCTCAATCCTTATAAAACTATCTCATAAAAAGCTTATAGGATTTCCATTGTCATCTCCCAAGAACACATTTCTTTTTATGTGCAAGCTAGAGAATTTGTACAAAATGTCATTCTTCACCTTCTGTAATGAAGTAAATAATGAAGTTACATTAAGATGAACATAAATTGAGAACAATTAAATACACATTACAGTGATCAGCCAGACAGTAGTACAAAGGGGTAATGAATGTAAAGACACTTTTAAAAACTGAACAAAAAGAATAAAACCAGTTCATCGTGCCTCATAAACTGAGTTTCAGTTTAAGTTGTAACAATAATTTCAAGTATAAACTTCTAATGAGCAGCCATGGGAAGGGAAGATTTTATTAATCAAAGAGAAGGCAGAGTTTATGTATGCCTATATGAGAAGGGGAAAGAGAATGAGAGAACCACCTTTTCAAAAAAAAAAAGGAAGTCTTAATATTAGGTGTGTGTGAGTATGTGAATTATGTAAATGTATTGATAGGTACTGTACCGTATATGAAAAGATAGTCACTGGGACACATATAGTGATGCTAGCCTAAGGGCATGGTACATGCTCAGTATTCAGATATTTATACTATGATGAAAATTACAACAGCATTAGCAACAACAAGCTGCCTAGCCTGAAACAAGGCCAATGAAAGTACTAGATGAATCAGTCATACTGCCTGTTTTGGATATTAAAAACCAGACTGACTATGTCAGTGACAAATTAGAAGCAAGATGTGGTCTCATGCTATGTACAACTTGAACAGGACCCTCCTTTATTTTTATTTAAATATTTAAATAACCTACTGAGGGTGGTGAGAATGCACACAATGGCTCTGCCTTTTCAGTGTTCCTCGAATGTGGTGAGGGTAACAAACCAGACAATAAACACAAATTAATCTGCTGGAGCAACCACTGTTCTTTGCAAAGGAGATTTATTTTATAAACTGAAGTTTATTATATGTGTTGGTTACTCTGAGTCTATATTAGAAACATCTTTCTATTTTCTAAGTTGCTGTTCTGTTACTTAGGGATTGTATTTTTCTTTAATGCAGTGTTCCTTTCCCTTCCAACAAACCCCATGGCTCTATTCTTATCCATAAGCTCTTATTTTCATTTTGCTATCTATCTATTGTTACATATCCATTAACAAGGTGTTGATTTTATTTGCAGCATTCTGTCCTGCTTTGCATGAGAAAGTTCTCTTAACTTTCAGTTAGTTAGGCAGACTTTGGGGCTATTTACTCCTCCTGTTAGTTCCCAGCTCAGGATTGGGAATCAATTAAGTACCAGTTAATCTTTCCTCTGTTGTCCATGACCCTACTTCTTTCTTTCTATATATTTCTGCCGTATTCAGATCACAGCCACTAATTTGTTGAATAGCCATCTCTAGAGGTCTTAGAACTTCCATTCAAGCTCTGCATTTTTCCTTGTCCCACAAAGTACAGTAACTTGTTCCCCAAAACAGCAAATCTTCCAGCAACTACCCCTCACCATGCTCCATTTTAATCCATCACATTTCCTCCAAGCAGCAGCTCAAAAACTCCCAATAACACATTGCATCTGCCTCAGCCCTTTCAGTCAACCTTTCATCTTGTAGGGAAAGGAAGATGTCTGTATGGAGTTCATATGTTTTGAGCCTACATGACAGGGACAAGCTCTCATGTTGGATAATTGTGAAACATCCTGCCACAATCTCCATAAGAGCTCAGACTTCCACAACAAAGTCTTATCTTTCAACTTAGCTGGTGAAGCTGGAGGAAGTCACTTTCCTTGGCACATGAACTTTTTTTTTAAGCTTGAAGAAGGCTTTCTTTAACCTTGAAGAAGGCATCTTCCAATCATCTGACTTGGAAAATAGCCTTAAAAATCACCTCAATCACCTCGATTGACCAGACTGTCACTGGACAGAGTCCTGCTGGTCACAACTTGCTTTCCATTCATCTCAATTCCTGGCTTTTCTTCTCCAGCTTCGGCCAAAGTCCTTGGCAATTGGATCTTCCCATCTCTTTGGAAGTCAGCCAATAGGTCTTTTTACTTCTCTTGGATACCATTCAGCAACTGCTGTTGTCCAACGGCCATCCAACATGCGTATGATGTGTCCTGCCCAGCATAGTTTCCATTTTCGATATTCAATGATGACATCATTTATTCCACTTTGTGTTCTAATCTGGCTGCTTGGGATGTGGTTTTGGAGAGAGACTTTCAGCATGGATCTTTCCATAGCCCTTACTACTCTAGAAAGCTCTTCCTCTTCTACTTTTGTTAACGACCATGTTTCACTTCCATATAGCACCACCGATAAGACAGCCAAATTTAAAAGATTAGCACGCAGTTTTCCTTCAATCTTCTCATTCTGTAAGAATTTCCTAATGGAGTTGTATCTAGCCCATCCAGCTTTCTTTCTTCTAGCCAGTTCTTCTCTTAGATATTTGTTCATTTTGATTAGCCATCCCAGGTAAACATAGTGGTCAACCTCTTCAATAAGTTCATTCTGAAGCCTCATTTGAAATTTTGGATGGTTCCCTGTCTGCATATATTTTGTTTTATGTGATTCATCTTTAGCCCCACCTTTCTGCTTTCAGCATCAAGTTGTCGAAGCATTTTTTGCAGCTTTTGAGCATCCTTTGTGATCAGTACAACATTGTCCGCAAATCTGAGACGGTTTATTTTCTCTCCGTTTATATCAATTCTATCTTCCCATTTCATTTTGTGCATGATATTTTCCAAGCAAGCACTGAAAAGTTTAGGTGAGATCGTACTGCTTTGCTTTACATCTTTCTCCATTGGTATTCATATTTCAGTTTTGAAAAAAGTGATATTTGTGAAGCAGTTGGTATTTGCTTCTTTGAGCAATGCAATTCCTTGTTCACTGATCTATTGCATTACTGCATTGACTTCGACACTATCAAATGCTTTTTCATAGTCCATAAACGCGATTGCAAGTGGAAATTTATATTCTTTTGACCATTTGATGAGCTGAGTAAGAGTGAATATATGATCAGTAGTGTTGTACTTGCTTCTGAAGCTGGCCTGCTCTCGCGGCTGTTGCTCGTCTAACGTTCTTGTAAGAGGGTTTGTAATCACTTTCATGAAGAGCTTATAGACAGCTGATAATAAGCAAATCAGCCTATAATTTTTGAGATCTTTGCGATCTCCCCTCTTGTACAGTAGGACTCTAGTAGGCTCCTTCCAGCAGTCAGGAATTTTTTGCATCTCTACATACCTGGTGAAGCACTCCGCCAGTGTTTTCCATAGTTCGTGACCTCCAGCCCTCAGTATTTCCATTGTTATACCATCTTTTCCTGGAGCTTTCCCCAGTGTCATCTGGTGGATGGTGTGCCAAACTTCACTTTGCTCGATTGTGGCGGTCAACGGAGGCATTGGAATGTCTAAATGGGATACAAACAGGTCTGTGTAGAATTCTTTGCAGATTTGCTTGACATCTTGCTTTCCCATCTTTTCCTTTCCATTTTTATCTTTTAATGCTGCTATTGTTGTTTTGCACACTGATGCTGCTTCACTTATTTGCTGCCTCAAGAAGTTTCTGCTCTCGGAATTTCTTCAGATCTTCTTTCAGTTTCCACTGGATTAGTTTGCAGAGGAGAGAGTATGTGACATTATTCTGAGCAGTTCTAGCCTTCTGTCTTCTCCTTTGAGTCTCTTCCAAAATTCTTCCTTTTATCTCTTTTGGCTTTGTTGTTCTTGCTTCTTTAGCACATTGCATCAGCTTCTCAATGTGTAATGATTGCCTATCCTAAAACACACTCAGACTCACAAGCAGGAGCTTGAATCAAATCTGGTTTATTTAAGAATAGTGGGCAAGTGCAAAGAAAGCTGAGAATGAGCAGAAGCGCGCCAAATACAAACTAAAAACCCTCGGTGCGAATGTAAGCCCTCCCCCCGTACAACCGTTTCAAGTTCCCCATCCCAGTGCCCCTAACGAGTTCAGCTAATCAACGGGTAAAAAGACCTTGAACACCAACGATAACCCAAACACATTCCATCCCCAAGAAAACAGATAGACAGCCTAGTACAAGGTCTCCCAGCAGCTCCCTCCCAACTGGAACGCACGTTAGCACCATGGCATGCAAAACGTTACGATGTAAATCAAACAGTGCAATGGCGAACATGACACAATGAAGTTGCTATAGTCTTCAAAATAATTCCAAAATATTTTAAACATTGAAATATTTACAGCTGCAGAGCCATCAGGCTGAAAGTTGCAATTGGCCTTTGATTTATATATTGGGAGCTGTACAAAGCAAAGGGAGGCTAAGAAAAAAATTAAATGTAATGTATAGTGTCTTCTAATTTAATTAACATTTAATCTAATCACAATTCATACAATTATTGCTTAAGTCTCCCCACAGTCACATTAAAAATTATATTTTGGTGGGGTCCTGTGCATAGAAATCCATAGGATCTCCCAGCTTTTGTCAAAAGGATGAAGGCGGTGCTGTAAGCTCCTCCCCTTCCATACATGTCTGCAATGCAATGATGCATGTATGGGGAGGGGGGGCTTGCATTGCAACAGTATGGTGCTGCTTTCATAATTTTGCCTCCTTTCCCCTGGACCTGACTGATTTTATGGGCTGCATCCAGGACTTCGATGGATCACAGACAAGGCTGACAATATACAGTGTGTGTCTCTGTTTGAAAATATGAATTATGAAAGCACGCTATGCTACTTCTGTTATCACTTTCTAATAGAAGAGATTATACATAGCTCAGGGTTGAACTGTGGAATCCTTGGTGCTCTCTGAGCTTGGTTGTTTGCTTGCAGACATTTCATTGCCAGACTAGGCAACATCTTCAGTGTGAAAATTGTGTACTGTTTGATTGTTCATCTGGTGTTAATCCTGGTGTTAATCTTTGCAGGAAACAGACCACCTATATAGCATCTTCCAGCAAAATGGATACACACATAACTTTATCAAAAAGTGCCTGACCACTCAACCGACTACAGCACAACCAACACAGACTATCAAAAGGATAACACTGCCATACATCAGAAACATCTCGGAAACTACCAAGACTTTTACAACCACACAGCATCAACGGAGCACACAAACCAACCAAAGCCCTTCAGAACATCTCAAGCAAACCAAAAGACCCACTAGCCCAAGAAGGAAAAATAGGAGCCATCTACAACATACAGTGCAAAGACTGTAGCAGCCACCATGTAGGACAGACAGGCAGAAGACTAGCAGAGTGCATCCACGAACACCAACTGGCAGTCAGAAGACACAATGAGAACTCCTTAATCTCACAACACATGGACAGACTCAACCATAGTTTCAACTGGGAAATTGTGAGCATCCTAAACCAAGTCAAATCCAAAAACGCCAGAGAATTCCTGGAAGCCTGGCACTTAGACAAAGTAGCCATAAACAGACACATAGAGGTAAACAACATTTACATACCATTCAAAAGAGACAATAGAAAAGCCAAAAGACCAGTACACTCCCTTGCCAGCAATCAATACCGAGATATGCAAAAATCAACACTAGGATTAACACCAGATGAACAATCAAACAGCACAATACACCCTAATCAAGGAACTATTAACTCAGTCAATCAACCAAGCAGCAAACAACAGCCCAATCAAAGAACTCCCAAGGAGAGAACAACACCCCCACCAACACAAGCAGGGCAAGCCACTGTATATAAACAGAGAGCAAGCCCCACTCCCTGTTCGCACTGAAGATGTTGCCTAGTCTGGCAATGAAATATCTGCAAGAAAACAACAAGGCTCAGAGAGCACCAAGGACTCCACAGTTCAACCCCGAGCAACAAATATTCTCTTTGATTGGCACTGATAATGTTACCTAGTTGGGTAATGAAACATCTTCAAGCAAACAACCAAGCTCAGAGAGCACCAAGGACTCCACAGTTACCACTTTATTTTTCTTCTCTTTGAAAAAGATTCCAGATTCAGGAAGAACACTAAATGCAATGGGTAAGAGAGAATTTGATCTGGTTTCCTCATATGGTAATACAAGAAGGGATGTCTCTCTGCAATATCATAACTTCAAAAAAAGTACACGTTTTGTTTGTGTATTAATTAACCAATAATTAAGTAATAATTATCTAAGAAACTATTGTTTATTCAATATTCTGAAATATTTCACCACTGCTCTCCATATTATGTGGGTCATCTGTGTGCTAAGAATAATTTATGTCTATTTTATACGACAAATTTAATTAATGAGATCAAAATTAGCATTCAGACTGTACAACATTAAACATTTGCATTGTTCAGTTAAAAGGGCTGCTGGTTTAATATCTGCATTTGGAAATGTTTACATCAATGAAGCAATTTGAGAAGTAAGATTGTTTGTGCGTCCAACTGTCCTAATTCCAAAATACAACCATTTTTTAACATTCACATTTATCAGTGTCTATTTCAGCATGTGTAAAATGAAAAGCAGAAGAAAACTATGTATTAATTATCATTTAACACGTTAAAGGTATAAACCAGGCATGGCATCCATTGGGGCGGGGAGGGGACAAGAAATGTGTGTCGCAAACTCTACTCTTTATGTGCTTTCCTGTAATGTCACAATAGAAGTATGACATCTAACGTGCTGTACACAGAACTGCCCTGATAATAACAAGAGAGAGGAAGTCTTCCTTTCTTCTTCAGGTGATTGGTGAAGTCTTCCCCCTTTCTAGCCATTCTACCCCTCCCTCACAGTGGCATATTTTTTGAACTTTACAGAATTTCTCAAGATTAAGTTGCACTGCTATCCAGTCCCCTTCAAGAGGCCATAGGTGTAGAGATGCATCAGTATCTGTGAAAACAGATTAAAAATTCCATCATATTATACCCTGTGTGCTGCTTTAGGTACAATAAATGAATATGTAATGCACATTTGTACCTTTATTTTTCATTGTGATAATAAACCTGAAGCCATGATGGATTGCAGCTCCCTCTTTGGTGGACATTTAATGTTAAACGTGGTTTTATCTCTGAAAAGAGACCTTCTTCCTCTACAAACCTGCCATTGCTGGCCTTGTCATCTTCAAAATGGTGGGAGATGAACTTCTGCACAGACAACCCTTCTTTTTCAACTGGGGGAGCAGAGAGCATGATCCCACTCACCCCTCTCACAGTTGAAATATGGCTAATGATATGGGACATGAAACAAAGCTAGGCAAGCTACAGCTTGGATATCATAAAGGGCAGGGACAAAATTAGTTTGGGGCAGAATGTCTATGTTGCACACATTGTTTCACACTACCCAATTGTTTCTAGGGTAACATTTGTAGTAAATAAGATATAACAAAAGCAGTAATAATGAATGATTTGTGTCTCTGAAGCCCATAAAGATTTCTGAATGAAATGCCTGAAGATTTCTGAATGAAATGCCTATTGTGATTAGTGCATTAACGCAATACATTAACTAGCAACAGCCACAAATACAGGCTTAATACTTTTTAAAATAAAATTATTTATTTATCATATTTCTTCACTGCCCATCTCATATTGCGATGACTCTTACATGTGTACCTGGTAATATTGCTTGAACAGCTATTTTTATGTTCAGAGTAGAAGAAAAACAGATACTAATTTAGCTATGTCCCTCTAAATTCAGGTAGAGAGAGACAAATAGATGAACTTTCCTATCCTTCTACTGCTATTTTGATGGCACAAACAAATCTTAGATGTTTGTTTCCACAATGACATGGAAAGAATAGGAAACTGCAAATCACAAGGGCTGAATTCATAGATCACACTCTAGATCTCTTTAGATACACCAAGTTTTTAGATGGTCTTGGTTTAGCATAATGCATAGATCCAGTTATTGTGTTTTGTAAATCAGAAGTTATGTTTCAGCATGGTGTATGAACTCAGTCAGTTGTGATTTTATTAATGGCTAAACCATGGTTCAGTGCAACAGAGTCAGTGGATTGCTGTCAGTTTGTAAGGCTTAAGTTGTGCAAGACTGACCTTACAGTACTTTCAAAAAAGATAATATAAAGTAATAACAATCTATCAAATATTTTTATGATTTAAAAGGTATGCTATATTTACAAACATACACACACACACACGTGTGTATGTGTGTATGTGAATGCAATATCCATTTTAAGCTATAATGTTTGTGTTATTCTTTTAATGTAAAAATAGCTTGGTTTTTACATTAATATAACAAGGGAAAAATCATACCCTATCTCCATAAAGCAGCTTATAATGTATGCAAAGACCTTTATGTACTGTAATAAATTTTGAACTGAATTCTATATTACAAGTATGATTTAAAAGTTCAGTGAAGGTTGCCACTGAAGATGAAATGTATTAACAGCCCAGCCTTTGTATTTTGACTCATATGCATTATTTCTTAATGTACTGTACTTAAATTAGAGCCGTAAATGAATTAATATTTTACAGCAGCAGCCATTATATTCCCAGAATATTTTAAATGGGGTTCCCACTGCACATTTATAATGGATTGGTATAATAAATATTCTCCCTAAAGAAATAAGAAATGGGAAGCCATCATATTAAAGCAATATAAATATGGCATTATATCCGCTTTCAAAAGATGTATGTGCATTTCTCATATTTAAACAGTGATCCCCGACCCAGGCAAAAATCAAAACAGTGAAGCTCAAGCAGAGTTAGTCTTCTGGTTTAAATCAATGGGATAAACATCTAGAAGCCCTTTTAGCTGCAGCTGATGGGGTCATTTGCACTTGCAGTAGAAATCCTTTCTTTAACAAATGGATCTCAACCTTGGAGCTTGCCCCCATTTGCTACTTAAAGATTCAGTTGTACAGGCCAGCTCTATCATTAGGCAAAATGAAATTATCACTCCAGACTGCAGATTCTGGGTGATAGGAAAAGAAGCAGACTGATAGGTAATTAGTTGGTTACTGCATTTTTACTGCCAGGAATAAGAAAATATATTTGTGGGATTTCCGTCTCATATGACTATATAACTTGCCTGGCCATGGACACCATGAAATGAGAGGCGAATTGAGACAGTGCAGTATTTAGGCAGCAAAGTATCTTGGGCCAGTCCTGAGATAGGAGCAAAAATAAAGAGACTGTTATTTTTCTATATTTTGAAGGACATGTACTTTTGCAAACTATCAACTGTAAATCAAAGAAGCATCTGGTGCAGCTTTCTGACATTGCATTTCCATTCTGGTAGAACAGAGCTAATGACACTTCTGTAGGACATAATCCTACAGAAGTACAAGAATTCTGGTGAGCTAAGTTATCCACCTCACTGAGGCAGCAAACTGAAGAACACCCATGTGTATGCTATTAGTTAATGCAGCATGGGGATGGAAAGGTGCAGGGATGGGGGGAGAAAACCATATTTTCTCTTTTCCATCAATTCAAGGAATCCTCCCTTTTCATGTGCCTAGAACTGAAATGCACTGAAACAAGCTTCAAAACCTGATGAACTCAGATGGTTGGAAAGATAGAGGACCAAAATATGGATGGATGGATGGGCAGATGGGTGGGGACAGTGAACATGTATGAATGCTATGCATGCATAACTTTTCTTGAAGCCACTGTTGGTGCTGGCCCCAGGTATCTGTCACATGCAGCTCAGTGATTACCTATGAATGATTTCATCCATTAAAAAACAAAAAGATTTCAGCCTCATATTGGTCCTATTTTGCCTGAATAAATAGCTGTTTCAGATGGCAACAGAACAATGCAAGCTATTTGTTTCGCTGTAACCTGACCCCTCCAGTATGTCACAAGATGCTATATCTAATCACCTGTGTCTTGAAGGGCCATCTTACAGTCCCTAGTTTAGAATAAAAGAAGTTGTATAAAGGAATGTCAGGAGGTGCTAAAGACTGTGGACATTCTTGCTGAATAGCCTGCATGCCTTACAGGTAAGCAGTTGTTGGGGAGGGGCTGACGGCTAATAAGTTTTAAATTTTTTGTAATATCTAACCAGGCATTCTCTCTTCTTTAGTTCCCTGTCCAGTTACCTCTTTCCTGATCTCATTTATTTCTCGGATCATATCTCTTCTTTTCCCCAGGAACTCAAATTGGTCTAAACAGCACTTTCTTCCTCCAAATCTCATTTCCATCCAGTTTTGTCCATGTGAGAATGGAATTTACATGTAGATGGAGATCAATTAATTTTATTAAAGGAGTACCTTATTTTCAGGCAATACATTTTAAGTAACATATGTTAATTCATTTTATGTGTGTATGCCTTCTGGCAGGCATGAATAAACAGAAAAAATGGATGCATTTTACAAGAGAAAGAGGGAAATTCCCAGAATTGGTTTTAGCTGGAGTTGGCAAACCTCTGTTGAAAAGGTGTTATGCAGGATTTCTCCCCCCCCCCCCCTTATTCCTGTCTGCAGTTGTTTTCTGGGTTTGTTTGTTTGTTTTGGAAGATCATCTTACATTTGAGGTCAGGTAAATAATAAATGTGTATATTAACATTAAAAAGGTTTTCCAGCAATTACATGATATCTTTTCAAGCAATGTCTGAAAATGATAGATTACAGAGAAATGTTCGTGTTAGCAGAACATTTTTAAAAGCACTGTGATTTTGTTGGCAAAGTAGATTTGGAACTTCTTCCGAGAAATATCAATACCTTATTCTGTTGATTTATGGAAATTTTTACCAGTGTAAGTGACCATTTACTGACCATTTGCTCTGGTGTAGTCCTATCAAAGTAGACAGTATGCCTGATTTAGTGGTCTATGCTCTGTTCCTTCAACTAGTTTAATGTAACCAGCTCTTCTGAGGTTTTGTTGACTTTTGTCTCTGGGAAGTTGGATAGAGAGCATATGCATTCGCGCTTAGAAATCCCACTGCATTTTATAAGACAGTACTTTTTGTCTTGCTGCAGTTTGAAAAGTACATTTTGTCCTAGTCAATTAAAAAGTGAATAGTTAGCCAATCCTAGAAAAATATGTAAATTAAGTTTTCAAACCCCATAGTATTGTAATATGGTAATAAGAGATACAGGTATTCTCTCAAACAGATTTCTACTAGTTCTAAGCCACCTTCCGTTATCCAGTATCTTCCAGCCATATTGAATCTGGGGACTGGATATATTCAGAAGTATCAGGGTGTGGTGCATGGATGTTGGGGTGGGGGAGAAGTAGCATCACACATGTCATGATGGCATTTGATGATGATCTACATGGAATGTCACCATATCTTGTACTGGACACATATAGGGTAGAGAATAAAGTATTAACTCTCATTAAATATTCACAATGTGAAATGGACACAGAATTTTTCGTGTTCCTGGAAAATCAGCATCTTCAAAGAACGCAGGCATCCAAAGACCCAAATGTCTGATAAATAGGTTTATTATATGTAAAAAAAAAAAAAAGCCTAAGCTAGTTGTTACAAAAGAATCCATGAGACTGCTATGTATCAAATGCAAGCTCCATTTATACTGAAATAAAGATTGAAATTATTGAGTGTTTTTCTGCCATTCATGGAGTGCAATGCACTTAAAGCCACTCTTTTTGAGGTGGGAGGGACAGTTGCCACATGTCCTTTAGTTTGGTAATAAACTAGTATGATTTCAGGCTATTTATTTCTAACCTTGCTTAAACAGCCTCTCAGAGTGGGTGAGGTTCCTTGGAGAAAAGATTCCTTCATCTCTTTTTTCTTACTGTTCAGCATGTCTGGTTTAAGAAGTTAATTTTTTACTTAATGAGAAACACAAATATACTGGTGATCTGTGCACTTTCCGATACAACACTGGACAAATTCTGTAATCAGAATGATGGAAAATGCATGTTTAAGAGTAATAAAAATCAAACAGATTAAATATGCATTTTCATTTTTGTTCATATCAACCTCAAACAGCTGAATCATACTTTAATTTCATGGATGGGAGAGACAACATTTTCCTGAAGACAAGTTACCTCTGTGATCCCAGGAAAATCTATTCGAACAAAATCTTGCTTTATCCTGGTTAGACATAAAAAGAGATTGTATTTCTTAATAAACAGCAGGTTCCTAATAAAACAAGAAATACAGCAGCTTTAACTTTTTAAAGGAAATTTTAAAAGTAATAGCATATTATAAAAATCATGCAGTAGGTATTTACATTTGCATTTCAATAATACATAGATACTTTATTTTTCCATGTTTAAAATAAGCAGTGTTCTAAACAAGCTAACCTAGCTTGTTCAAGTGTGATAGTAGATGCCATTATAGCTACTTCTGTACAATATAATACCTTATCCTTTGCTTCAGAGAACAAAATATGTTGGGAAATCATGCTTGTTGTAGCAGTTTAAAGATGAATGAAATCACGTTCTTACCACTGTATTCATACTTGTGATTCTAAATGCTGTAGATATTTAGGGTTTTAGATTTCACAAATGGGTGTTCTGATAGTTTACGATTAAATATTTCCTAATACAAAAGGGAGCTGAATATGCATTATAACATTTAGTTATGTTTAGGTGTCCTAAGATCTCAAATGCAAATTTAAGCATTTAGGTTTAAAAACATCAAACGCTCAGTATTACCAGAAGGCCGTGGCTTCACAGTTGTACATGTAAAATGTACCTTGGGGATTATTTGTTTATTTATTTAGAATTCTAAAGGTTGTCCAACTCCTTTATGACTCTGGGTGGCATGCAGAGTTAAAAACAAAGATATAAAACATCAAATAGAACAGAAAAGGAAGGTGGGCATTCTGCTGGCACAAACATTATCTAAAAGCCTATAAAACCACTCACAGAGGGAGCCTACATCCCACCCTAGTCCAAGTCCAGGAAAACTGCCAGAGCTTCAAGATTCCTCTGAAGAACAAGTTTGGAGCATTCAAATCTACTGGGGGAAGCTATTCTGGAAATAGGCGCCATGTCAGAGAAGGCATGTTTCCTGAGTCCCAGCAGATAACACTGTTTTATGAATGGGACCTAGAACATGCCAACTGTGTCTGATCTTACAGGACAGGCAGAAACAATGGGAGGGAGACTATCCCTCAAATAACTAGGCCCTACGGCATGTACAGCTTTGTAGGTGATACAGTAGAAACCTACTCATAACCAGTGCAGCTGGTATAGAAGAGATGTTACATGAGCATAATGTAACCAGCCTATAACTGCTCACACGACTGCTTTCTGGACCAGCTGAAGCTTCTGAGTGGCCCTTAAGAAAAACCCATGTAGAGCATACTGCAGTAGTCCACATATGAGGTGACCAAGGCATAAGTGACCATGAAAAATTCCTTATGGTCTAGGAGAGGACAAAATTGTTTCATGAGATGAATGTGTGCAAAGGTATCCTTGGCCACATCTGTCACCTGTCTTTGATGAGGAGCTGAGAGTCCACAAAGACCCCAGATTGCACACCAGTTCAATTGGAGAAGCATAATCCTTTTGGGAACTAAAGATGGAAAGTTCCTGGGCCTGGATGATCCATTCACACACGACCACCTGTTTTTGCCAGGGTTGAGTTTGTTCACTCCCCAACAGCCTACAGGCATTTGGACATGAAGCTGATAGCATTACTTAATTGGCCAGAGTTCAAGATATAAGCTGGGTATTATCAATGTACTGACAATACCTGACTCCATGCCGACAGATAATCTCGCCCATGGTTTCATATAAGTATTAAAGTCAAAAGTGTTGAGCCTGGGGCAACTGCAAATCATGGGTTTTGAGTTTGATCTCTTTGCACCTGTTAACACTGAGTGGAAGCTATCATGGAGAAAGGAGGAGAACAACTGCAACACCATGCCCTGCCCATCACTTCCATTCTCATTGTCTAGAAAGATACTATGATCAATGTCAAAGGCCATTGAAAGATCAAGGAGAGCAAGAATGTTTGCATCACCCATCCAGGCTCTGCAAGAGGTAAACAACAACTGCAATTAATGCCATTTCAGTGCTATGCCCTCAGTCCTATGTTATGCCCTGCCCTGAAAAGGATCCAAATAATCCATTTTCTGTGGGGCCTTCTGAAGCTCCAGCCCAGCCATCTTCTCAACAACCTTCCCCAAAAGAGAAGGTTGGAGACTGGATGAAAGTTATTCAGAACTGTTGAGTCCAACCATGGCTTTTTGAGGAGGCCCACCATCTCCTCCTTCAAACAAGGTGGGACCACTCCCTCACTCGATGAATTCACCACTTCTGGACTCAACCACATGTCACTTCCAGAAAGCCTTTACCAACCAGGAGGGACATGGCTCTAACAAACAGATGGCTGGCATAATATTTCCAAGGGCCTTGCCCATTTCTTCCGGAGTTACAAAATCGAACTCTTCCCAGTAGTCAAGCAAGACTGCCTCAGTCACCTCAACCAGCCCTCCCCAGTTGGAGCCCTCCTCCATGTACATCTGAGCAACTCTATCCATCAGATGTCTAGAATATTCTTCACAGCAGCCCTGTAGATGTTCTTTGGCCCATCCCTTCCCAGCAGGGAATGAGTCACTTTATAAAGGGCTATTGGTTGGCTGTCTGCAGATACAAGAACAAAAAAATAGTTACATTTTATTGCTCTTTTTGCCAGGATATAATCCCTAATATGGGCTCTTACTAAATATGAATCAGCAGTGTAATGTGGTTGCAAAAAAAATCAAATGTGATTTTAGACTGCACTATCTGAAATATTGTTTCCATGTCATAAGAAATAATAATTCTACCTTATTCCGTGGTTGTAAAACCTTATAAAGAGTTCTTGGAAATTAAAAAGCAGTCACTGTTTTGTAAAGCTTCATTTGGCTTAATGTAGATTTTGGATTTTAAAAAATAAATCACAGGTTGATTGGGTTTACCATTAACAAATCTTCTGTCCAAAGCATATTGTTCTCCTACCCCTGGCAAACCTCTCAAGGTCATTATATCACTTTGATTTAAGGTGCAAATTCTGCTTACTTCAGTGATATACCTAAGAGAAAAAGCCTTGTTTATACCTGAGGTTGAAAGCCCAGTGTGGCTGATAGTGTTGGAAAGTAAATTATCATTTGAAGGGAGCAGACAGTCCACCAAGATAGGTGGGACAGAACTATTTCATTAAAGTTTTCAGAAGATTTGCAAACAACATGTCCTTCTCCTCTGCTGCAAGCAAGTTGGTTTCATATTAGAAATACAATGTAAGAAAATAGGGAAGAAATAATGCAGGAAAGTCTAAATGAAATGTAATGGTTTGGACTCCAGGGCTTGATTTATTTAGCGATTAATGTGCTTCCTGGGATAGAGTCTTGAACTTAACAGTGCACTGGAGGCATATGTTAATGATCTAGTAAAACACCTCCTGTTGTGTCTCAGTGCTGGGTTTTGAAAGATTATGGTGTGTTCACATTCTTTTTTAAAATCTCTAAGATTATTAAGAACGTGTTGACCTTCAAAGGAGTTCCTAATCAAAAGCAGTTGTTTATACTTACTTTTAAAATAAACAGTAACACTATCCCTCTAATCTTGTAATTATTCCTGATGAAACACAAGGCTTTTCTATAGCCCTGTACAGCAAGGTTTTCATTTTTCAGTGAATAGCTGAAATACATATTAAAAGTAATACAATTTTATATTACTATTTCATATTATTAATAGCATTTTAGTGCTGTCACAAAGTTTAAAAAATCTTTTGTTACTTTTAACTTTTCAACTATAATACAATTTTGTTGCAGTCTTAAGCATTTTTTCTTATATCCTACAATAATATTACTGGATACAAGTTAGATAAAAGGATATATTTACACTTGGGTTCTTTTACAAACAGGAGCTACCATTTGCTAATAAATACACATCAGCATATTTTTAAAAGCAGTTGGCTCTGGTAATTCACATGGCTTCAGCAATTAATATGTTCTTGAGAAATACATTGCAAACTAACATGGCTGGTTGGCTGGCCCTAACATTCAAGAGAGCCAGACACTTATATGAGATAACAGGACATAGAAAAGCAAATAATGACAGCCAAGTTTTAGAAAGCAGGGCTATGTGTTCCATATAGCTTCCTTTGCATCCTTTAAATAGTGTTTTCCCACTTTGCTATTTATACAGACTCTAGAATAATGAGCTTGAGTGTCCTGTGAACAGTGAAGAATCATTTTAAATACTGTAAAATTAGGGGTCCATGATCTTATAGTTAAGTAAATACAACAGCAGGAACAAGAACAAGAGATGTTTAAATATTGGACACCACAGAAAATCTTTAATAAACATTAATAAATGATGGTTGCGGTCACCTTGTTTTTGGAGATAGAACTCGGAACTCAGAACATTAACACATATGATTTGTTGTTGTTTATTCATTTAGTCGCTTCCGACTCTTCGTGACTTCATGGACCAGCTCACGCCAGAGCTTCCTGTCGGTTGTCAACACCCCCAGCTCCCCCAGGGACGAGTCCGTCACCTCTAGAATATCATCCATCCATCTTGCCCTTGGTCGGTCCCTCTTCCTTTTGCCTTCCACTCTCCCTAGCATCAGCATCTTCTCCAGGGTGTCCTGTCTTCTCATTATGTGGCCAAAGTATTTCAGTTTTGCCTTTAATATCATTCCCTCAAGTGAGCAGTCTGGCTTTATTTCCTGGAGGATGGACTGGTTTGATCTTCTTGCAATCCAAGGCACTCTCAGAATTTTCTTCCAACACCACAATTCAAAAGCATCGATCTTCCTTCTCTCAGCCTTCCTTATGGTCCAGCTCTCGCAGCCACATGTTACTACAGGGAACACCATTGCTTTAACTATGTGGGCCTTTGTTGTCAGTGTGATGTCTCTGCTCTTAACTATTTTATCGAGATTTGTCATTGCTCTTCTCCCAAGGATTAAGCGTCTTCTGATTTCCTGACTGCAGTCAGCATCTGCAGTAATCTTTGCACCTAGGAATACAAAGTCTTTCACTGCTTCTACATTTTCTCCCTCTATTTGCCAGTTATCAATCAAGCTGGTTGCCATAATCTTGGTTTTTTTGAGGTTTAGCTGCAAGCCAGCTTTTGCACTTTCTTCTTTCACCTTCATCATAAGGCTCCTCAGTTCCTCTTCACTTTCAGCCATCAAAGTGGTATCATCTGCCTATCCGAGATTGTTAATGTTTCTTCCAGCAATTTTAACTCCAGCCTTGGATTCTTCAAGCCCAGCATGTTGCATGATGTGTTCTGCATACAAGTTGAATAGGTAGGGTGAGAGTATACAGCCCTGCCATACTCCTTTCCCAATCTTAAACCAGTCCGTTGTTCCGTGGTCTGGCATATGATTTGGTCTTATCCTAATATTGCCACTCTTTCGGACAACATCAATAGAATTGTTAATATGACTTGGGGCCAATTGCTGTGTTAAAAATGCATATGCTATCCTTGGCTATTTTCCTAGTATTTGGAATCTATCAAGATACTGTATCAAGAACAATCAATGTTTGTGTCATAAGAGTTGTCTAAAAGGACTACTATTCAACACTGCAAGGAAAAATCCACACCTAATGTGCAGCAATGGATACATGTTGTTCCATTCCATCATCATGATTCTCACTGATAAGGGATGGCATAGCAAGAGAATGAAGATTGCATTTTGCTGCTATGACTTGTACTTTGATAAGTTGGTTGTCAAGTTAGAAAGCCAATATCTCAAGAGTCAGTGCAGGTGTTAAACCCATGGAGTATTGTTATCAGATTAGAAATTTGCCATATCTTGCAAACAAATAATAATACTGCTCTAGTAGCCTTCTTTTGAAATATTTGCAAAAATCACTAACTGAACTTGAGATTCTGAAGCATTTTTAAGAAAATATGCTCACAAAGCAGCTGGTGAGCAGTAAGTTCAAACCTATTTCCATCTGTAAAATTGTAAAATTAAACCTTTGCACACCATACTTGAAACATGCATTTCAGAACTGTAGCAACAGTCTCTCATGCTTTTGACTCAGCATTATTAGTCAGGTATTTTATACATTTTTATGGGAGTGAAACGGTCTAATAATCTTCTAAGATATTTATCAAACACACCCCAAATAAAATTCAGGTCTTCTGGAGAGCAGAACAAGCCTCCAGCTGCATGACAAAACTGATGACTCCCCAATAGTGCATTGCAGGCCTTTTTAACCTTTATGGACCTCAGACACATTTTCACCTGCTGTTGTGTGCTTGAGCACTAATGAGCCATGATTATAAGGGGACGGGATGATGCATATGTCACATTTAAATGCATAGTTTTCTCTAAATGTATAAGAACTGCAACAAAGGGGGAGGATGGAACAGGAAGAAAGCTAGGACATGGGGTGGGGTGGGGGTAGGAATATATATATATATATATAACTTTTAAAAGCAAAAAAAAGCAAAGAAATTTTAGCCTTCAGTTTGCAAGTCCTTCTTAAATTAATCTGACCTACATGGCAATTACAACAGTTTAGAATCCAAGCTGAAATATTTACTAATCTAACTTCTGGTATATTTTGTGAAGTACTATATATGTTTATCTATTAAATTAGCACAAATATACAGTATGTAGCTATAAATTTTTCTATTACATATAAAATGATTTCCACCATTCCCCTCTGCTTCCCAACTCTATCACATACAGTATGTGCTCAGGTTTTATGATTTATATTTCCTCCATCCTCTTGTATTCAGATGGTTATATTCTACCTAAATAGCATTCCACTCAGATTCTTCCCACTAGTGAAAAGAAAAGGGAACAGAAAACCAAATTTCATCAAAATTTGCCTCCCTGACATCCCCAACATCACACTACTTACCATTCTGAAGTGTCCTCCAATTTCTAAAGCCACGTTTCCCAATATTGCTATACTTCAGATGTATAGCAATATTCATAATAAACTTCAGCTCCCAGAATTATCAGCAATGGCTATGCTGGCAGGGAGTTCTCAGAGTTGAAGTTCTCACAACTGGGCTTACCTAGATTGGGAAAATCTGCTCTGGAGCATATTTGGGGATGGCACAGGGACTGCAGGAGAAGTACCAACAAGAATTGTCATCTCTCCCATTTTACAGGTAGGATTTCTTGACTGGATCAGAAACTTTCTGTAGACCAAATATATATTTTGACTGCCTAAAGCATATTATGTACTTTTCTTTTATAGTTTTTCTATAATCTTTTGAGTAATGAAAAGTAATAAAACTGCTATTGGTAGTAAAGTGCTAGGGAAGTTTGCCCCCTCTGAAACATTCTCCCCTTCATGGCTGTTACAAGATGATTTTTGATCCCTGAGTTGCAGCAGCAAATGGTGCTCTCTTCCCATCATGATTAAAGTGCTGGAGGCTGGTTAAATTATTTTGGCATCTGAAATAAAAAAATCCCAGAAGCACCACTTCCCTAGCCTGAAAAGATGAATTCAATGAAGAGGCAAATAGGGTTTTTTACTTGGGGTAGGGGCTGCCTTTCTACAACATCTAAAATGTCCTGCCTTGCTTTTCCTTTTTCCAAAATATTATTTTTTGCACTAAAATGTTTGCATGTGGATATTTAGCAGAGACCTACATGTGAAATATCTACAGCAGCTTTGGAAACTCTTTATAGATAATGAAATAACATGCTTGTGTACTTACTTATTTCTAAAAAAAAAATAGCTTACTTGCCCATAGAAAGCTAGCTAGTTAGGGCATGGTAATTAATTTTAAGTGCTGTGTGATTAAGTCTAGTCTCTTTGAAGAACTTTAAAGGATTCATATAACATTTATTATACATTAAGGAACTCTTCCAAGTTAGTCATTGGCATGTACACATGCACATAACACACCAATATATTTCAGTATGATTGCTTCATTTATATCCTATAAGCAAAATTACATTTCTTAATGCCACGAGTTGCATTTGTACATTATTATCTTTCCAATGATTTCCTATTTTCTTCTGATGGACCAGTTTGGCAATAAAATTAGTGTCTGAAAGCATGAATCATGTACAGTTTTCCATCCATTCTTTACCAAGGAGCAAAAGCTCTGCTACAGATGTCAAGCTGTATATTACAGACTGAAAAATTGAGACACTGTGAAAAAACAATACTGTTTTTATTCTGATTCAACTGCCAGAATATCAGCATTCTCTCTCTTCTCTCAGCAAACTGACTGCTGACCTTATTAAAATATGAAAGGGAATAGAGTTGGAAGGCCATTAATTTAAAACAATCAAGTGCAAAATGAACAAATGTTAAAATGGGAGATGATAGGTAAAGGGTAATGTATCCTGTAGTCATAAATAATCAATTCAGAATCTGTAGCAACTATTATATAATCCTGGTAATGCATCCAGGCTACAGAATAATATTTTCAAGGAAAGTACTTGAACATAATCGCTTTTGGAATATGATGAAAAACTTGCAGGGATGTATCCATCTCAAATAAACAAAATCCAATGTTAGCTGGTGTTTTGGCAGGGACATGATATTGAAATTGATTTTATCACCTTGGTGGGTGACCTATGGTGGAAAGTGGATGAGGGAGTATGGTCCTGTTAGTTCTCCTAGATTTCTCGTCAGGTTCAGTATCCTCAACCATGGTATCCTTCTGGACTGGCAAGTGGGATTGGGATTTAGAGTTCCAGTCCTTCCAATCAGGCTGTATCCAAAGGTTGGTGGTAGGGCACTGTTTATACAGAACACTAACTTATGATGTCCCATAGGATTCAGTTTATTCCCCATGTTGTTCAACTTCTAGAGGAAAAACCTAGAAAAATTTTTCAGAATGGAGTGGAGTGCCATCAGCATGTTATTCCTTCTTACCATACAATCCCAAGGAAATATTCATACCCTTGAACACTGCATAAATTCTATTGCATAGTATTTGCACAATTTAATTCTGAATAAGTGTAGATGGGCTTTTTCCAGAGCCTGTTTTAACATTTTTCCTTCTGCACTGTTAGTGGGTAGATTTCAAGAGATTGCTTATCCTGAGAGACTTTGACATTGTGGACTTCTGATGAGCACCATGGAGAACTGATGTCCTTAGAATTGAGGGACAACGTTGCAGCCAAAAATAACATCCGAATGCTGGATTCAGACTGCTGAAATCTCTCCGGAGCAAGGAGAGATCTCAAGATTACCCACATGTACTCCAGACAGCTGTGTTTTTTTGTGAGCAGATGGCAGGAACTGCATTTTTGTGATCAGCTTGCAATCGGCTGGGCATTATGGGAATTCACCAAGCTTATAGCTTGTAATATAACCTATACAGTCTCTAGGTTCAACTGAGACTCACCTCTTAATCACTTTGGGTTTTATTTATTTATTTATTTATTGGTTGCTTCTTAAAGTTTGAGAAGTTTCAGGTCTTATTGAAATCACTGGGCGAGTTTTCTTCAATCCTTTAAGAAAGGAGTTTTACTACATTAAAGTTTTGTTTAAAAAAAGAAAGAAAGAAAGAAATTTTGGGGGTATATACAGCAAAAGGATTATTTGTGTTGGCTTTAGAAAGTTTTAAATGGATTAAGGGCTCAGATGGACTTGATTTAACAACTTGAAGTTAATTGAAAGAATCCTTCCTGTGGGAAAATGTCTATGTTTATATTTGGAAACAACTGATAAGACAACTTTGAAGGTTGGCCATTAGAGGGCACTAGAAGGAAATAAATGCATCAATGGCTAACTTAGGAGAGATCTACGATGAATGGATTCAGGAAGTTATGGTGGCAGAGTGCTGGAAAGCATTTGGCCCAAGAGATCAGAAAAATCACACACCAGGCATTTCTATAAAAATAAATGTATTTACAGAAAGCACAAAAACATATTTACAAGCTCATGCATTCACACACGGAGCTGAGAGTAGGACTGGGAGGAAGGTTGTGTAGAAAGGAAACCAAAACTAACAAGCCCAGGCAAGCTGCCCTCCAGGCAAATCAGGAGCTTTACCTTATATGGTCACACCTTTTCACACCCAAAACTAAGGATATTTAAGTTTGACCTTCTGACTCTGCCAGAGTGATTTGTTACCATAGTAATCTTAATGGCTTGCTCCTTGCAAAAACCTAGGAAATGCCAACAGTTATAAAGTTATGTGCTACTACAGAAAAATCAGAAGGTGCTACTGAAGAGGAACAAGCCCCACTGAATAAAACTGAAATTAATTTGAATGTGGATTCAAAAATGATAGCCTATAAGAAAGAGATGGAAATA